>NC_137687.1:936352-958852 GCF_963989245.1 Nansenia antarctica
AGAAAGACAGAGAGAGAGAGAAAGACAGACAGACAGATAGAGAGACAGAAAGAGAGGACACAGAATCGAGCAGCCGTTTTAAATTTCACTCTGGTGAATTGTCTGGTCAATCTTGTGTGTGTGGACACATTCATGTAAGGATTTATATTTTCAGATTTGACTGTTGCCTGGTTTAGTCTGCTATGTGTAGTCTGGTATTTGAGAGCAGAAGTGTTAGAACCAATTTCCTTTAGGAGCCAGATGAAGTATCTTGACTGAGGTCAAACGTTCAGGAGAGAGAGAGAGAGAGAGAGAGAGAGAGAGAGAGAGAGAGAGAGAGAGAGAGAGAGAGAGACAGAGAGAGAGAGAGAGACAGAGAGAGAGAGAGAGAGAGAGAGAGAGAGAGACAGAGAGAGAGAGAGAGAGAGAGACAGAGAGAGAGAGACAGAGAGAGAGAGAGAGAGAGAGAGAGAGAAACAGAGAGAGAGACAGAGAGAGAGAGAGAGAGAGAGGGACAGAGAGAGAGAGAGAGAGAGACAGAGAGAGAGAGAGAGAGAGACAGAGAGAGAGAGAGAGAGAGAGAGAGAGAGAGACAGAGAGAGAGAGAGAGAGAGACAGAGAGAGAGAGAGAGAGAGACAGAGAGAGAGAGAGAGAGAGAGAGAGATCTTCTTTCATAGCCAGATGTATTATCTTGACTCATATCAAATGTTCAGGACATGTGTCCATTATAAAACACTGATATTATCATTTGGTATTACCTAACACTGTTTTCTCCTCAAAGTGAATAATTGAATTGGCCGTAGGCCTCTATCAGAATATGTTGAAGGATCTAATGCTAGCTTCCCAAGCAAAAACCAACTCAATTCATACCAGTGGAGGCTCCTCCATAGAGGTGGAGGAGGCCTGGCCTCCCCAATAATTTGAGAGAAGAGAGAGAGATTTTAAAAAGCAATAATTATATTTTTTATTTTTTATTTTTTATTTATTTAACAAAAAAAAGATTTTAAATTGTTTTATATTAATATTATTTATTAATATTATTTCCGTTTTGTTCATAAATATTTTCCAAAACCCAATATTGCAATTGTAAAGCACCTACAGGCCAGAATCCCTATCCGTTCAAGTCCAGGCCTCCTGTCGGAAAGTGGTTTCTCATAGAAGTCAATGTAATGCAATTTTTTTCATGGCAATATGTGATTGGCCCATCACTGAAAATGGGTGGGAACAGGAGGCCTCTCCTCCGTTGTAGTACCTTTTTTCCGCCACACGCGTGTATGAGTGCTGTTCTGCAGGATAAATATTAGAAATGAGTCCAGGGCTGAATGATTGACATTTTGTTCGTCCAATCACATGAAGCCATTTTGAGAATTCGCCAGTCACTTCAGTCAAAGAAACACTCCATAGTGTCTACGAGTGTCCTATCAACTTGTCCTTTACAGGACACGTCTAGAACACCCATGGCTATTATCCCTGAAAATAATAGCTCATTTGGCTTAAAATGACCTCGGAAATCGGCGAGATTCTGGCGCGATTTATACATCGAATAGGTAGACAACATTTAGGATTTATTTAACAGTTTTATTTTTAATGTAGTCGATTTCGTTTTATTACAAGTCAATGTAATATTCTTCCATATCAAATGGAGTCCTGGAGAGAGTATGCCGCCCCTCAGCTAAACCAGTGGTGAGTTGAACTAATCAGATGTCTCTACCAGTGTTACACCACTAGTTCTCAGTAGTAATACCACTCCATTGCATGTCTGTGTTTCTCAGCAGATGAAGCCAGCTGGAACCAGTACTGTCCTCACAACATTAAACATTTTTATTTATTTATATTAAATATATTGAATACAACTACATTTGATAAAGAAACTGTTACTTATCTTTTTTATATGCTAAACTTGATTAAATTGATGATTACATGTTGAAGCTGTAGAAGAAGAAGAATGAAAAATGTAGGCTAAACTAAATTGTTTTTTAACCACATAATTATCAAATTCCTGTGTTCACTGGGCATTTATATTACATCCAAATGTCATTTCTCAACTTAATTATCAGGCAGGCTCATAGACTTACAGCAATGTCATTTCTTCAGGCAGGCACATAGGCTAAGCTCTGCACAATGAATTCCATCAATCAGAACTTTCTGATTGTAGCTTACACTCCAAATAGTGTGCCTTTGTCCAGCACAAAGACAGATAAGAAGAACAGGGAACATTCCATCGCGAGTGAAGCGAGCAAGCGGAAAAAAATTGGCCTCCTCAATTCTGGAAGTCACCAGCCTCCACTGATTGATTGATTGAAAACTTTATTAGAAGATTTGTAGGAGTAGGTACATGAAAGTACATATTACATACAAGGTCAACTAAAAGGATAAAAACCCAAGAAAGCCACTGGCTTATTTCAATTGGCGTCCTTGATTTTCAATTCATCGTTACATGTAAGACAGACAGGTTCATACCCATTGATTAGTTCATTCTAATTGTTTCACACACACACACACAAACACACACACACACACAAACACACACAATAAGTTGTTACTTACATGTTAAGTATGGTATTCTTCCTTGTAAAGACACACTCGGACCACATCCATTCAACAGAGCAGTTGTGGTGTTCTGCCAGTAGGGGGAGCACGTGTACCACTTCACAGGTTCTCTCCTTCATCTATCAATGTTGAGATGAAGACCACAGGTTCTGTAGTTCTCACCCCCTCCCCTCTCTCTCTTCATCTCTCTCACCCCCTCCCTCTCTCTCTCTCTCTCTCTCTCTCTCTCTCTCTCTATCCCTCTCTCTCTATCCCTCTCTCTCTATCCCTCCCTCTCTCTCTTCATCTCTCTCTCTATCTCTCCCTCTCTCTCTCCCTCTCTCTCTCCATGCCTCTTGTTCCACCCCCCACCCCCCCCTACCTGTTAGGTAATACCACATGGTAATATCAGTGTTTTATAATGGACACATGTCATGAACGAGTCAAAATAATACAGTGTGGGAAATACGTATTGAACACATCATCATTTTGTCCAGTGAATATATTTCCAATTAGCCTTTTCAAGAGCAATTTGCACCAGACTTTGGTATTAACTCAAACAATCCAGACAAAAAAATGTAAACATTAAAGTCCATATGTAAATAAAGTTGTGTGTAATAAAGTGGAATGAAACAGGAAAAGCGTATTGAACACACTAAAAAAAGCAGTACACCACAGCAAGGAAACATCTGAAAACCATAACTGATTAGGAGGCAACTCTACCTCCAATCTGTGCTAATTAATGTCCGCTGGGTTACAATATATTGATGGGCTATAAAAGTAGTTTTTTTGTTACCAAGGTTAGGTGCCACACAACAAACATCTAATGATGGGTGAAAGCAAAGAGCTGTCTCAAGACCGTCAACCAGATTGTTGCAAAACATGAAAATGGAATAGGCTACTGAAGTATTTCACAACTTGTGAATCTTCCAGTAAGCACCGTTGGGGGCATTACCTGTAAGTGGAAGCAACATCACTCCACCATCAACCGGCCAGCTCCTCGCAAGAATATTTTCACTTGAATAAGCTCATTGGAAATTAAAACATTTACTGGACAAAATATTGATGTGTTCAATACTTATTTCCCCCACTGTACATCTGGCTATGAAAGAAGATCCATCTCTCTCTCTCTCTCTCCCTCCCTCTCCCTCTCTCTCTCTCTCTCTCTCTCTCTCTCTCCCTCTCTCTCTCTCTCTCTCTCCCTCTCTCCCTCCCTCCCTCTCTCTCTCTCTCCCTCTCTCTCCCTCTCTCTCCCTCTCTCTCTCTCTCTCTGTCTCTCTCTCTCTCCCTCCCTCCCTCCCTCCCTCCCTCCCCTCCCCTCCTCTTCCATTCCCTCTCTCCCCACCGATAAACAATCAGGTAAGACCAGAGGATAAGATCAGTGTTGTATAACTGAACACTTCAGTTTCAGCGCTGAACGTTTGACCTCAGTCAAGATGCTTCACCTGACTACTGAAGAACAATGGTTCTAACAACTCTGCAGCTTTCAAATAACAACAGACAAATAACAGATGAACATGTGAAACCAATGAACCTACCAATGAACCTACCAAGGACTCTGAGAGGTTTTGAATGAATGAATGGTCTTTATTGTCATTTATACAGTACAGGTACCATACAACGACATTTAGGAGGGGGGGCTCCCCTGGTGCTTGGAAAAAAGACTAAAAACAAGAAGGGAAAAGAGCTGGTTTACATAAATAAAGGCTATATACACTATCCACTATACTATACTACTATACTATACAAATAAAACACTGTGCTGTACTCTATGCTATGCTATAAATATCCTAACATTTCCTATCTCTGAACCTTATGTACCCGAGGGTTGTCATATTGCACATAGTGTTATTGCACATTCATTTAAAGTGTCGCAGTTTGCAGGTTTGAAATGTTCACAGTTGTATTTCAAGACCAGACCACTGAGGCGACACAATCAGAAGACCCTGATAGTCTACAGCTACTTGCAGATAAGACATTAGAACGCACCCACCCACACACACACACACACACACACACACACACACACACACACACACACACACACACACACACACACAGACAGACACCCCCCTTTCCCGAACAATTAGAAATTACAATATCGGTGTTGTATAACTGTACACTTCAGGTAATCATTACGTGAACATTTGACATACAGGTACACCTGGCTATGAAATAAGATCCCCCCCTCTCCCCCTCTCCTCCCCCCCCCCTCTCTCTCTCAGCTGTGGTGCGTATAAAGGGTTAGGGGCTTAGGGGAGTGTCTGTCTCACCTGAGATGATGATTGGTTGGGCTGGTCACCCTAGTTTGGATGAGTGTTTGCTGAACACACAGAAGCATGATGTAAACAGCCATGTAAACAGCGTCTCAGTGTCTCAGTGTCTCACAAACCTGTCAAGAATATAACAACCATAACAGGATCGGGGGGATTGGTTGGGATCAGCAAGTGTCAGCAGCACAGCAGGTACTGAGTATGAGTTTGAATATGATTGATTATTGCTGATAAAGTGGGAGGAATATTTTCATATTGTCATAGTTGGAGGGGTTGATTATTAAATGCCTTTTGAGTGTCTAAATGTTTGGATGTTTTACTACAGATGTTGACTGTTACAGATGTTGACTGTTGAGGCTGTGAGGAGTGTTTCATTAGAGAGGGCTGTGGATGACCTCACCACACACACACACACACACACACACACACACTCCCGCACACACACACACTCCCGCACACACACACACTCCCGCACACACACACTCACACACACACTCCCGCACACACACACACACACACACACACACACACTCCCGCACACACACACACACACACACACGCACACACACACACACACACACGCACACACACACACACACACACACACACGCCTCCGGTCGGGCCAGGAGCACACTGAAACACAACACAACTAAAGGGACAATAACAGTGTGTGTGTGTGTGTGTGTGTGTGTGTGTGTGTGTGTGTGTGTCCGACCAGGGGCATAGCAGGTTCTGTAAGGGCGGACTAGTTATGTTTCTGTTATTCCTTTTGCATGTCTATTAGTTTGTTCACACCACATCCCCAGGCTGGTAGTAGCCCAGCCAATAGTTAGTACATGAGGACAACTCTATTGTCTTGTCTTGTACAGTGGCATATCTGAAAAAATACATTTGTCTAAGTAAGTGAATCATCTGTCTATCATTCAAAGCATGAAAGAGTAATCCATGGTAGGGCATGGGGCCATTGGCAGTCATGATGTGAGAAGAAGGAAGAATTACGATTTAAATTGTTTATTTATTTCATTATTTACAGTAGAGAAACTGTACTGAGGGGTAGAGGGGATGATGAGGTCTTAGGAGCGACAGTTAAGGTGTAGTCTGGAGAGATGGAGGTCTTCAGGAGGGACAGTTAAGGTGTAGCCTGAAGAGATGGAGGTCTTCAGGAGGGACAGTTAAGGTGTAGCCTGAAGAGATGGAGGTCTTTAGGAGGGACAGTTAAGGTGTAGCCTGAAGAGATGGGTATTTGTGACTCTGCAGTCCTGACAGCAGTGGGAGGCTCGTTCCACCAGCGGGGAGCCAGGACAGTGAAGAGACGTGACCAGGTAGTGTGACTGCTGCATCCATGTAGAGGCGGTGGTGCCAGTCGGCCAGCAGAGGTGGAGGAGCGGAGTGAACAGGCAGGTGTTTGGGGGCTGGCTATTGCTTGGTAGGTAGGGAGGAGCTGTTCCCTTTGCCATCCGGTAGGCAGGCAAGACCAGGGTCTTGAATGTGATGTGAGCTGCTATCGGGAGCCAGTGAAGGGTGCGAAGGAGAGGGGAGTAACATGAGAGATTTGGGGAGGTTGAACACCAGACGGGAGGCAGCGTTCTGGATGAGCTTCAGAGGTCTGATGGTGGAGGCGGGGAGCCCGGCCAGGAGTGCGTTGCAGTAGTCAAGGCGGGCGATGACCAGTGTCTGGACCAAGAGTTGTGCTGCTTCTCTGGTGAGAAACGGACGTGTCCTTCTGATTGTCAAGGATCACCCCGAGGTTCTTGGCTGTCTGGGAGGAGGTCACCGTAGAGTTCTCTACTGTGATGGAGACGTCTTGGAGAGGGCAGGCTTTCCCAGAGAGGAAGAGTAGTTAATTGTTGTTAGGCTGAGGTTGAGCTTGAGGTAGCGGGCTAACATCCAAGTAGAAATGTCTGCGAGACATGCAGAGACAAGTGTTGCCGCCTGTGAGTCTTCACTATACTTTATTATAAAACTTTAACATAACCTTTATCTTGTGATCAGCTCTTGTGCACTATTTGCGCTCTATTCAGACAATATGAACATTTCCTTTCATGAACAAGATCGACATGAACAAATCTGCGTGACACATTTACTGGACATTTATCTCTCCTACTGTAGCCCTGCTGTAGCCTACAACAATCTGATCTTGTATTTGTATGTTTGATTTATTAACTGCTCTTTGGCCCTATCATGTATGTGAGTTTAAACCTTCGGTATTAATACAGTTTACATTTCGAACTGAACTGACGTCCATTACTTCTGCCTTCATGCCGCAAAGTATTTTACTACAGTTTTGAGATCCAGACGCACGCAGGCCTGTTCTCAATGTTCTCAAAGTCTGAGGTGAAGTAAAGTAGAGATTCTCATCTTTAATTCAATGTTTTCTTTTTTCAAATTGGATTCACCATTTAGAAATGTCAACCCTTTTTATACATATTCCACCTCTTTCAGGGCACTAAAATACTTTATAATGTCCAAATAAAGTACTCATGTTTAGCATTTTGGTCGACAATTCTTTGCATGATATAACTGCCTGAAGTCTGACACCCATTGACCCCACCAGACGAATATGTATTGTTATGTTGTATGTGATGCAGATGGTTCCCATGGGGACGTTAACGTTTCCTTCTCTTCAGTTCTCCTTCCAGGAGGTGATGACCTCTGAGGTCAAGCTGAGGAGGCTACAGAGACAGCTGCTGCAGGTGAGGGAGGTGAGGGAGGTGAGGGAGGAGATGCAGAGGGCCTTGGTCAACGGCAACTTCACCGTCACAGAGAGAGGTAAACGTTCCTCTGCTTTCTAAACAGACGTAACCAGACGTAACCAGACGTAACCAGACGTAACCAGACGTAATCAGACGTAACCAGACGTAACCAGACGTAATCAGACGTAATCAGACGTAATCAGACGTAATCAGACGTAACCAGACGTAGCTGAGGTGCTGGAGAGAGGGACGAGAGAGGTAGAGAAGGAGAGAGGTAGAGAGAGAGAGAGAGGTAGAGAGAGAGAGAGAGGTAGAGAAGGAGAGAGGTAGAGAAGGAGAGAGGTAGAGAAGGAAAGAGGTAGAGAAGGAGAGAGGTAGAGAAGGAGAGAGGTAGAGAAGGAGAGAGGTAGAGAAGGAGAGAGGTAGAGAAGGAGAGAGGTAGAGACTTAACCAGACGTAGCTGAGGTGCTGAGCTGAAGACTCAAAACTGTGGAAAAAAATCTATGTTTTTAATCTCGCGCAAGCTTTCGGTGGTTCGTAGACCTTCTTCAGGCATGTAGTTATAATATGAGCGCTCGCCGCTCACAAGCAAAAAGCAAAAAGGGCCCCTGAAATACTGCCACTGTCCCCTCCTCCTTATAGAGTGTCCACCTGCCACCCCCCCTCCACCGCCCCCCCCTAACAGCCCCAGGTCTACTGGCTGCAGCACCGTTTGGAAAAGCTGCAAGAGAGCCAGACTGAACCGGAGCTGGAGAGCCGAGCCAAGCACCAGGAACACCTGAGGAGGAGGAGCCACAGGTAAGAAGGATGGAGGGATGGAGGGATGAGGGGATGGAGGGATGGAGGGATGGAGGGATGGAGGGATGAGGGGATGGAGGGATGGAGGGATGGAGGGATGGAGGGATGGAGGGATGAGGGGATGGAGGGATGAGGGGATGGAGGGATGGAGGGATGGAGGGATGGAGGGATGGAGGGATGGAGGGATGAGGGGATGGAGGGATGAGGGGATGGAGGGATGGAGGGATGAGGGGATGGAGGGATGGAGGGATGGAGGGATGGAGGGATGAGGGGATGGAGGGATGGAGGGATGGAGGGATGGAGGGACGGAGGGATGAGGGGATGGAGGGATGAGGGGATGGAGGGATGAGGGGATGGAGGGATGGAGGGATGAGGGGATGGAGGGATGGAGGGATGGAGGGATGGAGGGATGAGGGATGGAGGGATGAGGGGATGGAGGGATGGAGGGATGGAGGGATGGAGGGATGGAGGGATGGAGGGATGGAGGGATGAGGGATGGAGGGATGGAGGGGATGGAGGGATGGAGGGATGGAGGGATGAGGGGATGGAGGGATGGAGGGATGGAGGGATGGAGGGATGGAGGGATGGAGGGATGAGGGGATGGAGGGACGGAGGGATGAGGGGATGGAGGGATGGAGGGATGAGGGGATGGAGGGATGGAGGGATGGAGGGATGAGGGGATGGAGGGATGGAGGGATGGAGGGATGGAGGGATGAGGGATGGAGGGATGAGGGGATGGAGGGATGGAGGGATGGAGGGATGGAGGGATGAGGGATGGAGGGATGGAGGGATGGAGGGATGAGGGGATGGAGGGATGGAGGGATGGAGGGATGGAGGGATGGAGGGATGGAGGGATGAGGGGATGGAGGGATGAGGGGATGGAGGGATGGAGGGATGGAGGGATGAGGGGATGGAGGGATGAGGGGATGGAGGGATGGAGGGATGAGGGATGGAGGGATGAGGGGGAGTGGTTACTTTTTATATATGTTACAGTACATGTGGGAATACGGTACATGTGGGAAAACTAGGGTTAGGGTTAGGTGCTACGTCGACTTGGTACATGCTGGCATGTCTAACCCTACCCCTAACCGTAACCTTAACCGTAGCACCCTAGCACCTAACCCTAGTTTTCCCACATGTACCGTAACATATATATATATCGGTAACCTTTTTTTGCTTTTTGACAGGCACGTAGAGGACCCTAGGCCACAGCCTCATAACAATGTTGACACCAACACTCCAGAAGGGGGCGGTATAGCAACATTAATGACATGACATAACCTTGGATTTTTCAACTTTTGAGAGGCTGTAACTTTGCAACCGTTTGAACCGTTTGAACCGTATGCAAATGAAACCAAGAACCTTGGTGAGCGTCAAGACGCCAGTAGTAGTATGACGTCATAGTTGTTTACAACATTCCAACATGATCGAATGAAAAACATGGCTGCCACGCCCACATGCCATTCAATATTCTGCATTTCCAGCACATTTTTTAATATAAAAAATCCTTCTGCTGTTTTCATGAAAAATGGACAAAAAAAAATACACAGCTACAATCAAATGAATATGTACCATAAATGATGATACAAACAGGGCTATGTCAGTCATTGTTAGTCTAATACATTTCAAAGTTAGTGTGCTCTGAAACAGTGCCATAACAAAGATGTGTAGCACATTTGAGATGGACCCTTGTGCCATTAATTGCCATTTGCGGCTATATTTTGAGTTTGAGCTACCTAGTTGTCAACTCCCTCTGTGTAATACCGAACAAATATTAAAGAGGAACTTGAAGCGAAAAAAACAAATGTCATTGAAAACAGTCTATGTAGCAGTGACAATAGTCATATACATCAATTCTAGCCAAAATTGACTAAACGGTAAAAATTATAACTTTGGACAAATCCAGTATTTTCGAGTTATATTATTTGTGGAGAGTTATGTGGATTGGTATGTCAATAAACAATTCTTGTTCTCAGTTGCATTTTTTTTTTTTTTTTTTTATGAGGACGAGGAAAATCAATGCCAGTGCAGGAAATCAGCGAATGCAATAGTCCCTTTTTAACCTTACATTTACATTTGAGACATTTAGCAGACACTATTATCCAAAGTGACTTACAACAACGTGTGTCTAAAATAAGTGAATCATCTGTGATCATAAGCAAAAATCTATGCTAAGACCAGGTGTGATAAGTTAAGGTGTAGTCTGAAGAGATGGAGGTCTTTAGGAGGGACAGTTAAGGTGTAGCCTGAAGAGATGGAGGTCTTTAGGAGGGACAGTTAAGATGTAGCCTGAAGAGATGGAGGTCTTCAGGAGGGACAGTTAAGATGCAGCCTGAAGAGATGGAGGTCTTTAGGAGGGACAGTTAAGGTGTAGCCTGAAGAGATGGAGGTCTTTAGGAGGGACAGTTAAGGTGTAGCCTTCTTCTTCTTTCGTGTAACGTCAGAGGTCCAACTCGGTGTCGCGTAGCCATGCCCGCATCTCTGGTTCTAGGTCGAAGAGGCTGGCTTCTGAGGGTGGTCTATATAAGGGGCAGATGGTGATTATGTGGTCGGCGGTCTGCTCTGGGTCACCGCACTCGCATGCCGCACTGTCCGCCAGGCCCCACGCCTTCATTGATGTTTTAAAGCGACCGACACCAGTTCGTAGACGGTTCAGTGTGGTCCATTGCCGGCGTGGTAGGTCGTCTCCTCCAATGGCGCCATCTCCTGGGTCCCAGATGTAGCGGTGGATTCGGGAGGGCCCGGTTGACTCCCACTCCTGCTTCCAAGCTGCTGCCAGCCATGCATCTCTGGAGATGTCCTCAGAGGTGGAGTTGAGCATGGCTTGTGCTGCCTTGTTGTAAGGGTGGCGGGTCTTGAGTCGGCTTGGAGGTGCTGGTGTTATGGTGGTGTTGTGCAGGATGTGCCAATCATGCTTTTGTGCCTTCCTGGCCAGGGCGAGGGTGGCAGCCTCCCGTCGGAGGCCGGCCGGTGCTATTCCCGCGAGGACTGGCAAGAGGGACACAGGGGTAGGCTTCAAGCATCCAGTTATTGTTCGGAGGGAGGTATTGATAGCCACGTCGACCTTTCTCGCATGAGGGCTTCTGCTCCAGACTGGGGCGCAGTATTCTGCTGCAGAGAAGACCAGGGCTTGGGTGGATATTCTTAGCGTCTTAGCGGAGGCTCCCCAGGTTGTACCAGCAAGGTGTACCAGCAAGGTGTAGCCTGAAGAGATGGGGGTCTTTAGGAGGGACAGTTAAGGTGTAGCCTGAAGAGATGGAGGTCTTTAGGAGGGACAGTTAAGGTGTAGCCTGAAGAGATGGAGGTCTTTAGGAGGGACAGTTAAGGTGTAGCCTGAAGAGATGGGGGTCTTTAGGAGGGACAGTTAAGGTGTAGCCTGAAGAGATGGAGGTCTTCAAGAGGGACAGTTAAGGTGTAGCCTGAAGAGATGGAGGTCTTCAGGAGGGACAGTTAAGTACACGCCTGAAGAGATGGAGGTCTTTAGGAGGGACAGTTAAGGTGTAGCCTGAAGAGATGGAGGTCTTCAGGAGGGACAGTTAAGGTGTAGCCTGAAGAGATGGAGGTCTTCAGGAGGGACAGTTAAGGTGTAGCCTGAAGAGACGGAGGTCTTTAGGAGGGACAGTTAAGGTGTAGCCTGAAGAGATGGAGGTCTTTAGGAGGGACAGTTAAGATGTAGCCTGAAGAGATGGAGGTCTTCAGGAGGGACAGTTAAGATGTAGCCTGAAGAGATGGAGGTCTTCAGGAGGGACAGTTAAGATGTAGCCTGAAGAGATGGAGGTCTTCAGGAGGGACAGTTAAGATGTAGCCTGAAGAGATGGAGGTCTTCAGGAGGGACAGTTAAGGTGTAGCCTGAAGAGATGGAGGTCTTCGGTGGTGCCAGGCGGCCAGCCGGAGTGGAAGAACGGAGTGAACCTTAGTTATCACATGACACGTTGCATCTGTTCATGTGGAAACTCCTAACGTCCTACAGGGTCTGTTTGTCTTTCCAGCTACACAGGGGAGGCTGGTGGAGGTGGAAATCGGAGGATGTGTTTGGTGCCGTTTTACAAATGAACCTTTTCTCCGAATTCAACCTTCACCTGCCTTCCACCTTCACCTGCCTTCCACCTTCACCTGCCTCCCACCAACCCCAGAGCTGGTCACAGGGTCAGAGCAGCACGTCATCCATATGGAGTACGGTATGTCGTGAGCTCAGAATGATAAGGTTCTATCTCCGTTTAGAATGATAAGGTTCTATCTCCGTTTAGAATGATAAGGTTCTATCTCCGTTTAGGGCAGTTCCGAGATATTGAGCGTCAAAGTTTTTACATTCCATTATGTTTTGTGAGATGGAACCTTTGTATTTTATTAATTACTAACTCAAAAATGTTAACATTTTTAAAATAACACCACACAGGCATTAATAAACACCTAATGGATCAGATTATGTATTTTTTTTTAAATGGAGATAGAACCTTATAATTCTAACGTCATGATCTGTCCATCTCTGAGCTGAGGACCATCAGCACCGGTTCCCCGCAGGGCTGCGTCCTGTCTCCCCTCCTGTTTTCCCTCTACACCAACTGCTGTACCTCCAGCCACCAGACGGTCAAGCTCCTCAAGTTCGCGGACGATACCACCCTGGTAGGGCTCATCTCCAGGGGGGATGAATCTGCTTACAGGAGCGAGATTGACTTGGTGGTCTCCTGGTGCACCCGGAACAACCTAGAGCTAAATGCTCTTAAGACAGTGGAGCTGATAGTGGACTTCAGGAGGAACCCACCCCCTCCCTCTCCAATCATACTGGGAGGCACTCCAGTCACCACAGTGGAGTCATGCCGCTTCCTTGGGGTGACAGTCTCTCGGGACTTGAAGTGGGGGGCCCCACATCGACGCCCTCACAAAAAAGGCCCAGAAGAGACTGTTTTTCCTGCGGCAGCTCAGGAAATTCCACCTTCCTAAGACCACGCTGGTGAACTTCTACACGGCCATCATTGAGTCCATCGTCACCTCCGCCATCATCATCTGGTTCCCCGCTGCAGCGGCCAAGGACAAGGCCAAGCTGCAGCGGGTGATACACTCGGCGGAGAGGGTGATTGGCTGCCCTTTGCCCCCCCTTGAGGCCCTGTATAAAAGTAGGGCTTTGGGGAGGGCCAGGAAGATCATGGCTGACCCCGCACACCCAGGACACGGTCTCTTCGCCCCGCTCCCCTCAGGCAGGAGGGTGCGGTCCCTAAATACTGTGAAGGCCCGACATACAAACAGCTTTTTCCCCACAGCCATCCGGCTCCTAAATGCCGCTGGCCCCCCCCCCCCCCCCCTGACCTGACCCCTATCTATCTACCCTCCCTCCACCCCCACCCAGAGAGCTTTGCACTGTCTGGATATGAACACTTGAACACTTGAACACTTGATCTCTGCACTTTATATTTATATTAATTATGACTCTTGCACTTTGATGTTGGTTTGCACTGTCTTGTCCTATTTTTGACGCGCGTCTTACTATTATAGCCTGTGTTTTAGCCTGGTCGCGACCAGGCTAATTATATCTGACTCAGAAGGAGCTCAACCAAGCAGCGAATTATTTGAGCCACATTGATGGCACCGAACGCAAGCTAACATTTTCGAAGCTTAGAACTTTATCGAGGCTTAGAACTTTATCGAGCTTCGTGGAATAGCCCCGAACATTCTGGAATGTTGTTGACATTAAGAATGTTGATATGATGATTCGCATTCTATCACCTATTCTACTATTGACGCTATTGTAATATATATATATATATATATATTTATATACAGCTGCTGTTGGCTGTTGACTGTTGTTTATATCCTGCTCATTCTTTTATTGATGTTGTATTTCTGCTGCAATGCCAATGGCCCAATGCACCCGAACCCAAGACTTGTACTCTTTATTGTACTCTCTCTCCGTACGTTGATGTCATGAAAGCATTCATTCTGATTCTGATCTGATACGATTAGCATATTGCTTATGGTTCCTTGATCCATATTTACCATGTTTTTATGCAAAAACTAAGTTTAACTTGGGAACTTTTATTTTGAAGAAATCCTGTTGATATATTTACATTGTCCGGAAGTAGGTGGAAGGCTCTCCGGACACACGTAGCTCGTGCCTTGATTATCAATAATAACATAAAATGTATTATAGACACAATGCACACTGCAGTATTTTAAAATAATGTTTTTAGATTCTTCATTGAAAGTACATGTAGCCAGCTTGACATACATCATTCTGAGTTAGGCCTGAATAAACATGTATCAGATATTAAACAATTCAGAATGATCATTTTATAATAATAATAATAATAATAATAATAATAATAATAATACATACTTTCAGAACGATCATATTATTATTATTAAACAGAATGTATTCAAACCCATTGAGATTGGCTTGTAAAAAGAGGTTACAGCCAATCTAAAGGGCTTTTCAACCCTCTACACTGTGGCTGTGTTCGTAAATAATTTGCTCTGGAAATCTGATCAGCACTCTTATTCCATGCCTCTTATCCAATCAAATCACTTGGTTCCTATGACGTTGGACCCAGCAGTGTGCGCTCCGGCGCTCTCAGTGCTCTCTTACGAACGCAGCCACTTGTCATACAAACCGCTGCGCATGCGCACTGCAGTCCTTTTATAATAAGGGTAATAGCTGACGTCCCGTCTGAACCTCAGGATTTAAACATGAGCTTCACCGTGGAGGAGAGGGGGAACCCCAATACCCTGAGCTACCGCCTGTTCTACAGTAAGATACATGTTTAATAACCAGGGAATATGAATATGAATATGAATATGAATGTGATAATGCATAGGGCCAAGGTGTTTGTGATCGGGAATGTTGCGGGCCGCAAGTAGCGCACACGTGTCACTTCCTTTCATTCATTCATTCATTCATTCATTGCGCTCCTGTGATGTTTAATATCATATCCGGACAGCTAATGGAGCTGTGGTCTCACTAAAGGTCCGTTTGACTCAGAAAGGTAATAAAGGTCTTAAACCTCCTAGGCAGGCTTGCCGGTTCGATGTTGTGAGCTCGTATGAGTAGAACCCTGGCTAGAGCACTCAATAGACACAATTGCATCATTATCTTGCTGAGCCAAATATATATATATATATATATATATATATATATATATATATCCGTTTTTTCTTGAACATTTGTAGTATATGAATGGTTTAGTACTCTAGTATAGTACTCTATACATGACTTTATGTATGTTAGGACACGACAGTATACATGGCTTTAATCTCCTATGTTAGGACAGGACACTGCCACATATCTGTGACGCCCAGTTCACCTGTCAGACAGAAGACACACCTTTAGAGCCACGTGTTCATATTCATAACCTGATCACAACTCACCATTTACATTACAACAGCATCGCCCTAGGACGTGTCCAGTGCGCCTACGTAGCCTAACTGTGTTGTGCACCAGGATTGACTCAGATAATGAACATTTATTATTTGTTTTTTTAACATAATTGCAAAACTGGAAGAATAGACGGATACCATGACGTTGTAGTAGCATGCTTCTTATTATTGTTAACGAGACTGAATGACTTAAAGGCTTGCACATTCGTGGTATACACACACAGACACACACACACACACACACACACACACACACACACACACACACACACACACACGCATTTTAAATGCTTTATTTATGTCCACATACATGTACAATTCTAAAGGACATAAATACTAACAGTGCATTTTGATATCATGGAAACAATCAGTTACAGTAGTGCTGAGCCAACAACCAGTTCTGCCACACACAGGATGTTATTCACACCAGACCAGTGGATTGACAGATACAGTATCAGTACTGTAAAACAGACAGTATCCAGCTTAGGTACAGGAAGCACCGCCTTCTCCATATTGAGCGGCTACCAATAACAGCAGATACTGAGCAATACTTTGCTAACTGTTTGGCCCTTCTCTTAGGTAGACCAGCCATTTGAAGGCCTCTAACAACAGACTTATGAACATGGCCCAGGCTGCCAAATATGAAAACTAAAAGTTGACATCTGTAGCCCAGTTGTGACACACAGAGGCTAGGCGAGGTACAGGGTGTCCTGTGTTTCCCCCATTCTCATCCGGTTGTCTCGCCTTCACAGAGGATGCTGAAGGGAAGTACGTCTCACCGTTCCACGACATTCCAATGTACGCCGACGAGGCCAAGGTAAAACATGACACGATGCTTCATATATGATGAAACACAGCTAGCCTCCTAGCCTTTATATAGGATTAAACACACCTAGCCTCCCTGCCTGACATCTGACGCCTTAGTCGGGCCGCTGATTTCAACGTTTTGTAGAACGTTCCTGTGTGTGAAACCTATGTGTGCTGCCTTCCAATGTTCCTGTATGCGTATGCAAGGGGAGGGGTCATAGGTCATAGTCTATTTGGCAGTGGTCTTTACTCTCCAAACACTGTGTGAACTGAACTCTCAATCATGAACTCTCAATCGTCCACTAGCCTTGGGTCAACCAGTATCTTATCTGGCAGCTGAGAGATGGCCCTGGCAACAACAGACTTAGGATCATAAATTGATTGTTGCTATGCATTTGGCTAGATGTTCTGGAACATCATTATCTGTAGCATTCTATGGATACCTTTTGAAAATACAATTGTGTGTGTGTGTGTGTGTGTGTGTGTGGTGTGTGTGGTGTGTGTGGTGTGTGTGGTGTGTGTGGTGTGTGTGGTGTGTGTGTGTGCGTGTGTGTGCGTGTGTGTGTGTGTGTGTGTGTGTGTGTGTGTGTGTGTGCCATTCCTTTCCTCTTTCAGAACGTCTTCCACGTGGTCGTTGAAGTGCCGAGATGGACCAACGCGAAGATGGAGGTATGTGTCACAGCGATAGCCGGATATGGCAGATTTCCAACAGACTTGCTCCCTGCTCCATTAACTCTTTTGTGATGAATGACTTTTCACCCATAGTTGTCATATTGTTGTGTAATACATTGAGCGCTCCCACAGCAAATACAGCCTTCAGAAGGAAACCATAGGACCCATGTCTCAGGAATGCAGGCCTGATAATAATACAATACAAACAATACGTGCCATTTTGCCACGTTGGAGAGAAACGTATCGTATTGTTGTATTGTTTGCGTAGGGTAAGCCTTTGAGAATCACTTCCTGTTAGTCGGGTGGTGAACCAGCTCAGTGGCCTTGCGGTTAGAGTGTCCGCCCTGAGATTGGGAGGTTGTGAGTTCGATCCCCGGCACAACAAAGACAATAAACATGGTACCTGATGCCTCCCTGCTTGGCACTCAGCATTAAGAGTTGGATTGGGGAGGTAAGACCCTGCGACATACCAGCGTCATGTCCAGGGGGGGTGTACTTACTTGTCCATCGAGCCGCCTCACGCTACGGAAACAGGAGAAAGACTCCTGCCCCCTAAGGGCCGTTAGGCTCGAGAACCATCGGCGGTGATTACTGTAGTTCGGCAGTGGAGGCGGTGAGTACTGTAGTCCGGTAGTGGAGGCAGTGAGAGGCGGGAGATGGCGGGGGGGAAAGCAGCGGAGGTCAGCGAAAAAATCAAACAAAACAAAGTGAAAAAATACTTGGAAAAGAAAACAAGAAAAATAAAAGGCGGAGACCTCCGGGGGAAGACGGGCACACAAAACAAGGTAGACGCCGAAAACAAGAAACTATAGACACTTTAGGACAGGGAAACAGAAGCGGCAGTCACAACGCGGACGCCAGCGATGCTCTGAACCCGGAAAAGCAGCTACGGCAAACGCAACAGGACAAACATGGACACAAACGATATTGTATATATATACCCTGAGTAGGTAACATAGACACGGCTGTTCTAGTGTCAACTGTCACTTAGATCCAACTGTCACTTAGATCCAACTGTCACTCTTAAATTAACCCCAAGATTCCTGTATATACCCTGTTTAAACACTGTTACTCTCTGTCGTCAGATAGCGACCAAAGACCCCCTGAACCCCATCAAGCAGGACGTGAAGAAGGGGAACCTCCGCTACGTGGCCAACGTCTTCCCCCATAAAGGCTACATCTGGAACTACGGAGCCATCCCCCAGGTCAGTACCCCACCTACCCCAGTACCCCACCTACCCCAGTACCCCACCTACCCCAGTACCCCACCTACCCCAGTACCCCACCTACCCCAGTACCCCACCTACCCCAGTACCCCACCTACCCCAGTACCCCACCTACCCTATTTTCTAAACTCCTCAAAAAAAGTTTGGAAACGTTATTTCATTCGATTCTTCCTCCCCTTTAATAATACCAATTGGTATTGTTTTATGGAAAGCCTGATTAGTCACCTTTACAACGAGGTACAACTTGTAAGGATCATGCATTTGTGGAATGAGCAACACAGCTAAACGTGTGGGTAGCGGCCCAAAAACATTTGCCAAAATCCCCTGCAATATTCTTCTGTATAATCAACCAATCGAGGGGTTTATATGTATCTATTCTTTTTTTATTTTCTTACAAACATCCTTTTTCTGTATTTTTATTTTAATGCTATATGTATGTAAAGCACTTTGAATTGTACCCTTTTGGTGCTGTACAACTAAACCTGCCTTGCCTTGCCTGTGTCACTCTGTCCTGCTCACAGTTGTGTGTTTGTTGACAGACTTGGGAAGACCCGGGACACAAAGACTCAGACACGGGCTGCTGCGGAGACAACGACCCTATCGATGTCTGTGAGATCGGCAGCAAGGTACAGCAAGGCACCGTTCTTTAAAAAAAAAAAAAATGCTGATATGCTAGCAGAAGACCTGAGAGCTCTATTGGGCTGATATGTTATTATGATATGATATCATATGATATCATATGATATGATATGTCTATTGGGCTGATATGATATCAGCTGATATGGCTGATAAGGTCTTTCAGATGTTCTGGTGCTGTGCCATAGGTAGGGTTGGGTACCGAAAATCGGTACCGGTAGGTACCGGTTACTTTACATTCGGTATATACCCGTACCGAATCGCAAAGGAGATTTCGGTGCCTCATTTCGGTACTTTTCTATCTCGCGACGTCACATCGCCTGTTAAATTTCCACTCAGTGAAAGCAGCGAGTACGGAAGGATAACGAGAAGGTTGCTAATAGCAACTTCCGCTAGCGGGTTGGCGTAACGCGACGCTCGACTTATGGGTGTGTTCCGTAAACTCGTTCTGGAATTCTGATCACCACTCGTGGAATGCCTTCTGTCCAATCAAATGACTTGCTCCCCTTATGACGTCGACGCTCTCAGAGCGAGTTTACGAACGCAAGCCTTTGATTGGACAGTGCACTCCAGGATTCGACGCGTCTGTTGATGACGTTGTGCGGATGTGTGGCTGCGTCTCTGCGAGGAGGACAACATGATCGGGGATCTCCTGATATTCGGGTACTGTCCTTATCCTACTACTGTGTCTGAAAAATCAATCGTCATGTCAGCATGGACCAGAGAGGGGGAGGGGAGTAGTAGTAGCTGAGCGGCAACAGAGTTTGGATTTTGACGAGGTGGAGGGCTCCAGTTTATCAGAGTTATATTTCCTCTTGGTTCTGGGGGCTATGCAGGCCTCTTCACTAGATCCCTTTTCTAAGAATATTCTGATGTCCTTGAGGGGCTGCCGAACAAGTGTGTACTCGTATTCGACATCAGTACCAACGATAGGCACCCCCAGCTTAATGGAGTCCCCAAGGCTCAGGAGTTTTATTTTCATTTATTTTAATTTGAGTGTATATTTAACTAATATATATTGTGCCTCAGCAATAAAAAAGTGAAAAGCTGTTTAATGTTGTCGACCGTGTTATTATTATATATATATGTCATTTAAAAAAATCAAAAGTACCGAATTAAGTACCGTTTTGGTACCGGTACCGTTTTTAAAGTATCGGTTAGGTACCGGTACCGGATAAAACCCAAACGGTACCCAACCCTAGCCATAGGTGTGTGATGGTTTGGTCTTGGTCTTGTCTATAGGTGTGTTCACGTGGTGAAGTCATCAAAGTAAAGGTACTCGGGGTTCTGGCGATGATCGACGAGGGTGAGACTGATTGGAAAGTCATGGCAATCAACGTTGACGACCCTGAGGCGAATGACTTCAACAGTAAGCATTACACACTGTGTGTGTGTGTGTGTGTGTGTGTGTGTGTGTGTGTGTGTGTGTGTGTGTGACTGTGTGTGTGTGTGTGTGTGTTCAACAGTAAGCATTACACACACTGACTGTCTGCTTCATTCTGTCCAATCAGCTCAATGAGACAGTACAAGACGAGGTGTGTGTGTGTGTGTGTGTGTGTGTGTGTGTGTCTCTCTTTGTCTCTCTCTGTCTCTCTCTCCCCCCCCCCCCCCCTCTCTCTCTCTCTCTCTCTGTCTCTCTCTCCCCCCCCTCTCTCTCTCTTTCTCCCCCCCCCCCTCTCTCTCTCTCTCTCTCACCCATCTCTTCATGTGTGTTGTAGACATCAGTGACATCCGGAGACTAAAGCCGGGGTACCTGGAGGCCACGGTGGACTGGTTCAGGAGGTACAAGGTCCCAGACGGGAAACCAGAGAACCAGTTTGCCTTCAACGGAGAGTTCAAAGACAAGGTACCGGCTCTACCCGAACACGGATATTCTCATTAGCTTCTGCGGTTTCACTG
The DNA here is from genome assembly GCF_963989245.1 of Nansenia antarctica. Lineage (NCBI taxonomy): Eukaryota > Metazoa > Chordata > Actinopteri > Argentiniformes > Microstomatidae > Nansenia > Nansenia antarctica. The sequence continues at coordinate 957,234 of NC_137687.1, forward strand.
TGATACACATGGGGTTTTAACTTTGGCCTGGGTGCCTTTTGCTTCTTTTATTGGCCAACAAATCCTTCCCTAGGCTATCTTGACCGTAACTAAATGGGTGTTAAATGTGTTGTTTCACAACAGAAAGAGTTGGACAGTTGTAAAATCCAGTTGCAACATACAGTAGTGTCAGACAAAGATGGTGTCCGTGCCATGGATATTGCTGGCTTGTCTCAGATGATTAGTCTCTAGAAGAATGCGACGAATTGCTTTCACAATATAGCGTCATGCTGAAACTGACCCTTAAGTGACCCTTAAGACTGACCCTTAAGTATTGTTAACTTTTATTTTAAAAGGATACTGTAATTCAAACATGTTGTGGAATTACTATATTTACTTTTACAGTGGGGCAGTGGTGGCTTAAAGATAGTGAGTTGGAACTGGTGATCAGACGGTCATGAGTTCTGGGAGCACCACCACTAGTGTGCCCTTGATTAAGGCACTTATCTCTAAGTTACTCCAGAGAGACTGTCCCTGTCATCTATAATTGTAAGTCGCTTTGGATAAAAACGTGACAGCTAATTGGTAAAAAAATGTAAACTATGTGACTGTTGTATATGTAACTGAGTAGAGATGATACATTCACTTCTCAAGTTCAGACACCCCCACAGCCACACTGTTGAGTTGCTAGCTTCTGGATAGCGTGGCTGGTTGATTCAGGTATTTAAGGAGTGGGTTAGACCTTCGGTCTGTCTGTGTCGGTCAGTGTGGCGCAGAGGACCAAACCGCAGACCATGTTATCCTGGATTGCCCGGTGTACCACCCACCCAACGGGGTGCATGGTCTGTCGGTATTAGATGACGAGATGATGACGTGGCTTCTGGAGGGGTGTCCAGAAATATAGCCCGGGTGAGCCCCTCAACCAGGTCTCGGGGTGGTAAAAGGGTAGCCCCTCGGCCCCGAGCCTGGTGGAGTGGAGAAGAAACGACAACCCATACGCCGAAGAAGAAGGAGAGGGTCAGTCAGGTGTGAGGAGGTTCTGTGTGTTGGCAAGCCAGAGGTCACAAGTTGGAGGCTCGGTCGGAGCAAGTCGAATTGCGAAGGGACGACTGTTTGCAACAACTTGACGTCTGGTTCCTCTGCCTCCCCCCCCCTCAGGACTTTGCCATTGAGACCATCCAGAGCACCCACGTCTTCTGGAAGGCCCTCCTGTCCCAGCAGACCCAGGCTGGGGAGCTGAACTGGTGAGCAGAGCTACACAGCCTGTTTGTGCTGAAGTACCAGCAGCCGCTGAGTATGAAGACGTGGACTGTGTGGTTCACATGTCACGTTTTATTGTCTCATTACATCAGTGTAAGAGAGTCAGATCCTTAGGCTTCGGTCCCTGACATTACAGCACAAGACAATGTGACAAAAATCCCTTTCTGATGATGTCACTGTTTCCTCCCCCGATGCAGCAGGAACACGTGTGTGTCGGTCGGGGACAGTCCGTTCTGCTGCTCCTCAGAGGAGGCCAAGGCTGTCGTAGACGAGGTCAGTATCTGCTGCTGGGGGAGGGGGGAGGGGGGAGGGGGGTGGAGGGTGGAGGTGTAGGGGTGTAGGGGGGTGGAGGTATGGGGGTGTAGGGGGGTGGAGGTATG
>NC_137687.1:963852-976352 GCF_963989245.1 Nansenia antarctica
CATGGCCTGGGGTGGTCCAGTGGTCTAGCACCATGGCCTGGGGTGGTCCAGTGGTCTAGCACCATGGCCTGGGGTGGTCCAGTGGTCTGGTACCAGTACCATGGCCTGGGGTGGTCCAGTGGTCTAGTACCATGGCCTGGGGTGGTCCAGTGGTCTAGTACCATGGCCTGGGGTGGCCCAGTGGTCTAGCACCATGGCCTGGGATCGTCCAGTGGTCTAGTACCATGGCCTGGGGTGGCCCAGTGGTCTAGCACCATGGCCTGGGATCGTCCAGTGGTCTAGCACCATGGCCTGGGGTGGTCCAGTGGTCTGGTACCAGAACCATGGCCTGGGGTGGTCCAGTGGTCTAGCACCATGGCCTGGGATCGTCCAGTGGTCTAGCACCATGGCCTGGGGTGGTCCAGTGGTCTGGTACCATGGCCTGGGGTGGTCCAGTGGTCTAGCACCATGGCCTGGGGTGGTCCAGTGGTCTAGCACCATGGCCTGGGGTGGTCCAGTGGTCTAGTACCATGGCCTGGGGTGGTCCAGTAGTCTAGGGTGGTCCAGTGGTCTAGATACATACAGTACACATGCCCATGTTGCCGTGGTTTGGACCCGTCCCATGCCCTGCTGACATACCCTCTGCTCCTTACCTCCCTGTCTTTCTCAACTGTCTCTGTCCAGTAAAAAAAAGAAAAATATGGGAGTGGGTCTGCCCCAACTCAAAAAAAGAAGATGGATGTTCTCTGATCTATGACATCACACGTCACTTCTTCTTCTTCTTCTCTCCCTCCAGGTCTGTATAAGAAGACGGGGAAGCTGGTGTTCCTGGGACTGGACAACGCCGGGAAGACCACGCTACTGCACATGCTCAGAGACGACCGTCTGGGGCAGCACGTGCCGACGCTACATCCCAGTAAGATGAATCTTCAACCTCTTCATCTCACCTGCAACTCACTGCCACACACCTCCTATACCTCCACCTCCCCATTCCTCCACCCCTCTATTCGGTTGTTAAGTCTGACGTCAAACGTGACGTTTAGCAATTTCCGGGTCCAAACCAGAAATTCCCTGCACCAGAGTACCAGTGTACTAAAGTGCCAGAGTACCAGTGTAATAAAGCACCAGAGTACCAGTGTACTAAAGCACCAGAGTACCAGTGTACTAAAGCACCAGAGTACCAGTGTACTAAAGCACCAGAGTACCAGTGTACTAAAGCACCAGAGTACCAGTGTACTACAGCGGTAGAATGACAGTTCAATCGTTTTTTAGACTGGGATCTATTCATACAACAAGGGACACAGCAGCACTTTCCTGTTTTTCCCATATTTGTCAGCGTCTTTGAGCCTCGGAAAAGCGCTATACAAATATAATGAATTATTATTATTACTGAGGCATTTCGAAGAGAGCGCCTCAGCCAACTTTGGACCCGGAAACACGTCACGACTTAACAACCGAATACCTCCATGATGTCACTGTGCCTGTGATGTCACTGTGTCTGTGATGACTCTTAGGCTGCGTTCGTAAATCCGCTCTGGAAATCTGCTCAGCACTCAAGGAATGCCTCTTGTCCAATGAAATTACTTGGTCCCTTTATGACGTTGAACCCAGTGTGCACTCCGGCGCTCTCAGAGTGAATTAACGAACGCAGCCTTAATGTCTTTCGTTGCTTTAACACAATGCATGACGCAAATTAATGTGACAAACAAACAACTCTCATTCTTAAACAGACTACAACACTACTAGACATACACTACTAGTCTAGTGTTTTGGTCCGCATGTCGACATCCAATTTAATGTTCAGACTTTTCAGCGTTGTTGAAAATCGATGACACATCGCTAGTCAGCTAACACAGCTTGTTTTGTGAGCCTGCTAACAATGTAAAGTAGAGTTAGAGTTATTATGTAGCAGTGGGGATTACTCACTCATTGCGTTGCAGTATTTTGACTTGACTAGCGAGTTTGTGTTGTGATTCTCAACAACATTGAGATGTTTTGTGTCAGAACATTTTGATTGGTTGCTGACATGCCGACCAAAACACTAGACCATGTCACATACGTATGTGGACCCTGAATGACTCTGATATGATATAGTATAGTAGGACATATATATATATATATAGTGTCTATAGTAGTTTTCCTGTCTCCTTTCCTCAGCGTCTGAGGAGCTGACAATTGCTGGAATGACCTTCACGACATTTGATCTTGGTGGACACACACAAGGTACACGTTTTAATACAAAACGCCCATAGTTATTACAATGTTATAACAGGTTGTTTAGGTGTCTCATCTTTGAACTTGGAGGAAGAGTGAGAGAGGGGTGACACGTGTTTTCATGGTTAGGTCTTTTGAAACGTTCAGTTTGTGATGCCGAGGTTTATGTGCCACAGATGGGAATATCTGATTTTAGAGACTTGCTGTAAAGTCACTTTGGATAAAAGCGTCTGCTAAATGTCTAAAAATGTAAAAAAAAAAAAACGGTGGGTCATTTGTAAACTATAATTACACTGAAACTGCTTCGGCTAAATGTCTAAAAATATAGAAATGTTCAAATGTAAAATGGTGGGTCATCTGTAAACATTAAACACTGAAACTGTTCTGATTTCCCCAGCCAGGAGAATCTGGAAGAACTACCTCCCGGCCATCAACGGCATCGTCTACATGGTGGACTGCGCCGACGTCGAGAGACTGGAAGAGGCCAAGATTGAACTTGATGTCAGTGGCACTTCCTAGTATTTTACCCTTTCAATTATTTCCTTGTTGAATAAGATTCTGAATGTTAATACGATTATTCATATTCATTACCGTAGATTACCCTTCTGGTCAACATCATGATTAAATGTCATGAAAAAAATCTCCTCAACGCTACTAGTTTATACCCCCCCCCCCCCCCCAACTGACTATACCCCCCCCCCCCCGACACACACACACACACACACCCCAACTGGTGTGTCCAGGTGTGGTTTTGAGTCCAATAAAACATCAATAACAGTGTTTCTCTTCCCTCCAGGCTCTGCTGACAGACGAGACCATCTCTAACGTCCCCGTTCTCATCCTGGGGAACAAGATCGACCGGCCCGAGGCCGTCAGCGAGGACGCACTCCGGGGGATGTTCGGTCTCCACGGCCACACGACCGGAAAGGTGAGTCAGTGTACCGGACGTCAAGTTGTCGCAAACAGTCGCCCCCTGCAGTCGCTCCGAACCGAGCCTCGAACTTGCGACCTCTGACTTGAATGGAATTGGGGCGGCTGTGGCGCAGGAGGTAGAGCCAGCGTCTAATGATCGCAAGGTCGGCAGATGGGCGGTTCGAACCCCGGCTGGCCACATGTCGAAATGTCCTTGGGCAAGACACTGAACCCCAAATTGCTCCCAATGAGCGGGCCGGCGCCTTGCATGGTAGCTTGCCGCCATTGGTGTGTGAATGTGTGTGTGTGTGAATGGGTGAATGAGAGGCCGTTGTAAAATTCCATTTGGAATGAATGGATGACTGGACTGCACTTATACAGCGCCTTATTCCAAAGCGCTTTACAACGGCCTCGCTGATGGCATAGTAGGCAATAATGCACAGTGAATCAGTGGAGAGTAGAGCTAGGCAAGATATCTCAATTTGGCCAAAATAAGACTTAGCAAATTATGCTGCTACGAGGCTAACGGTGTGTTTCTTCTCCTCAGGGCAAAGTGTCGCTGAAGGAGCTGAACCTGCGGCCGATGGAAGTGTTCATGTGCAGCGTGTTGAAGAGGCAGGGCTACGGAGACGGCTTCCGCTGGCTCTCCCAGTACATCGACTAACGCTACGGAGACGGCTTCCGCTGGCTCTCCCAGTACATCGACTAACGGAGACGGCTTCCGCTGGCTCTCCCAGTACATCGACTAACGGGTCACTGGGAGCTCCTTTTCTCTATCAACCGTTTTGTTTTATGCACAAACCTACCTGCTGGAAAGCTACTACCCACTAGCCTGTTAGATATCATTTGAGTGCCCTAATGGAAAATACATCCCAACCCCCCCAAATACCCCCCCGCCCCCCCCCCCCCCTCCCCCTATAACCCCCCCCCCAAAAATAAAAAAGAATTGTATTGATAGTGTTAATACTCTTAATACTCTTTTAATTATCTCCTTATTTTGGGGGGTTTCAAACAATTGTAGAATACAGATTTATTGTTTGATAATTATTATAGCCCCATTGCAGTGGATTCCATTGATAATTGATCAACCGTTTACAAGCCGTTCAATTGCAAAGAGTAAACCAACGATTTTGTGTTTTTGTCAAATATTCACCATACACACTCACCGAGCACTTTATTAATGAGATGGAGGGAGGCCTTCCCCAGTGTTAGTGTAGTGTTCCTAATAAAGGGTTCGGTGAGTGTATGTATCTTGCTTAAAGGGATGATTCAGTACATTTTCATGTTTTGGTGAAATATCATTTTACCTGAAGTTGTCCTCGGAAGTCAGTAGTGACAGCTTCTCCGGCTCTCTACTTTGCTGCTGCAGCAAATCTGACAGTTAGCAGCGCAGGCTAACAGTTAAGACAGGATTCCAATGGCACATAAGTTAGCGTTGTTGTTGTTGCAATGACATCCCATCAAGTGTCCTCAGAGAGACTTCAAACACAGTTTAGTGGCGAGTTAAAACGCTTGAAAGGATTTTTGTTGATGTGCAAACTATTGAAAATTAAATCAATTACAGTCTCTATAATCCGCTTGCTCAGAACCGGGACTGTTTGCTCTTTGTAGACACACACAGCCTCCCTGTGTTGGTTCCACCTCGCAGCGCTGGCCCTCCTCCAGCAGGGACCAGCTGTGAACAAGGAGGAGCTAGTATCCGACAAGGAACCCATGAAGTATATACAGAGTATCGGCCCACAAGGGACCCGTTCATTCTGGAAACTTTCTGTCCAAAACACTTTGCAGACGCTCCAATCCAACAATCCAACTCCAAAAAGGCAATAACAACATGGGGGAATTTGACTTAAAATAAGCAAAATTATCTGCTATCTGCCAACACAACAGCAACATTTCACTCACTTAAGATTGTCTTAAAACAAGTAAAATGTATCTTAAAACTAGTGTAGACACAAACAACCAAGGCATATATCGCCTCGATTTAAGATATTTCGTCTTTTGTGATTTGTGGAAATTCGTCTTAGATTTACTTTGTGCAGTTGTATTGTGACAGAATCCCTCTCTGAAGACTTTGTACGAAAACACTTGGACATATTTCCAGAATGAATGAATGGGTCCCTATGGGGCCATAATATGACATAGCCTATTATATAACCAAGGAAGCAAAATATGTAACTTTTTTCCGGGCTAATCCACAACCAAGGTCCGGGGGGCTCGGAACAAACCAGGAAGAAATGTAGTGTTTTGGTTTAGCAGCATCCCTTTAAACCAGATAACTGAGCCGTTGCCCCCCTCTTACCCCCCTCTGCATCTACTGGGCGGAACTTGTCATCGCTGTGAACTAGTTTCTGCCCCCTGGTTTATTTTAGGTTGGTGAGATTGAATTACAGTCGAGGGGAAATGGCTCAACAGTTTCGGGTGAATGTCTCTGGCGCTGCTAACCCTAACCCTCCGTCATACAGTAGCAGTGTTCCACTGCTCCAAACTAGGCAGAAGACATGCACAGGGCCGGTCCTAGGCATTTAGGTGCCCTTAGGCGAGAGTATGATTTGATGCCCCCTCCCCCCAAGTTTTAGGGGCGCCACCACCACCACCACCACCACATTAAGCCACCAGTACTGCCTCATGGTTCGCAAGAGGCGAGTGTGACTAATCGCGAAGCCTGTTAGTAGCTACTACCCACTAGGGGACAATACAGGATAGAGACAGTAGGCTGAGACATATTTTCATAGAGACATGAAATTCATAGAGACATACCTTTATTTAAATGTTTTTTGGGGGGGGCAAAAACATTTTGCCTATGCCTAGGACCGGCCCTGGACATGCATGTTGGCAGAAATGACATCCATTTTCTATCCATTCGTAACAGCAACAGCAAAGGTGCCATAAAGCTTTGTTTGTAAGCTATATATACTTATATAGCTTACTAACCCTAACCCTAACCCTATATATAGAGAGAGAGAGACAAAAAAGAATAATAACAAGGTCTAGCATTTACAAAGATGAGATCCATATTAAGTTATGGTTTTTCACGGTCCCACAACCGCCTGGAATATAAACATAAAGTCACTAGTGAGAGAGAGACTACTCGATCCTGTCATTAAGAGTGCCATATGAATAGGTTACTACAGTTTAGGTTTAGGTACAAATGATGAGGACCGACATGTGTTCTCTCTGAAGGCATACTAACTGTTTCTGATTGTTTCATCCTTTTTTCTTCTTTTCTAGACTAATTTTAATATTTGTAATATATTAACACCAGCCAATTACACTGATGTAGCTATGATAGTGCTTTTGCCTTATCCTTCTTTGGAGTTCAATGTATCAAATTCAATGTATTTATTTGTTTGTTTATAACACTTACCTGCAGTATTTTGTATCATATCAGGACTTTATGGTAACAGTGGATGGAGCTGTTACCAGGCGGGGTTACCAGGCGGGGTGTGGGGTTACATTTTGTCTACAGTTTTAAAGCTCAGCTTCCTACTTTATCAACGGTTTGTTACTGTGAAATAAATACTTGGTGACTATCGGCTTCAGTAGGCTACTCCGCTGATGCAGCTACGATACGAGAGTATTGAGAGAGTATTGTGAGAGTATTGAGAGAGTATTGAGAGAGTATTGAGAGAGTATTGTGAGAGTATTGAGAGAGTATTGAGAGAGTATTGTGAGAGTATTGAGAGAGTATTGAGAGAGTATTGAGAGAGTATTGTGAGAGTATTGAGAGAGTATTGTGAGAGTATTGAGAGAGTATTGAGAGAGTATTGAGAGAGTATTGAGAGAGTATTGTGAGAGTATGGCGTGGTGGTATTCTGGTACTGAGGAGTAGGGTGAGTAGAGCATAGAGAGCATGGACAATACAGGATAGATATTTATCCTTTTTGTAAATAATGTAACATGACTGTGCATGTCGTCTCTTACGGTTCACCCCCTCAGAACTGGTGGGAGTGTGTTCCTCTGCCACTAGGGGGCAGTCATGTACCGTATTTATTGATTATGAAAAATATGTTTGGTTTTTTTGATCAGAATCTAAATAAAATATTTTGGACAATGATGTGTTCCATGTGTCATTGTTGTCTTTCGTTACAATGTTATGCATAATAAATAAATTAAATTGTTTTAATTGACTCAAATGGGCGACCAAGGACCTTCAAAGCTAGATATCGACACTTTAATGTGTCCACTAGTGTAAGCTTGCAAAGTAACCGCTCCCTCCCCTCCCTTCCTGTTGTCTCGTGTGTGTGTGTGTGTGTGTGTGTGTGTGTGTGTGTGTGTGTGTGTGTGTGTGTGTGTGTGTGTGTGTGTGTGTGTGTGTGTGTGTGTGTGTGTGTGTGTGTGTGTGTGTGTGTGTGTGTGTGTGTGTGTGTGTGCGTGTGTCCCATCTCTGTAATCTTGTTTTTCAATCATTGTTCTATTCTGTAATCTTGTTTTTCAATCATTGTAAAGCGCTTTGAGTTGCATCCGTGTACGAAAGGCGCTATATAAACAAAGTTTCACTTCACTTCACTATGGACTATTGAAAACAACAAAACCACTGGATTACAACAATGTAAAAGTACGCTTTGACTTTAACCGTTTTAAATATCAACTTCAATTGGGTGAATGAATTGGAAGAACTGGAGGGTATTCCATCAACGTCACTAAAGGACAATCCAGGCTTATTCCGAATAAAATCTAAAATCTCACGAGATTTATCAAAAATAAGTCTGGATTTTCCTTCAGTGACGTTGATGGAATACCCCCCTGGTTCGCCTCAAGCATCCCTTGTGACACAGACCCCAGGAGCCATGCCTCGCGGAGTTAACCACGACGCGGTATAAAGAGCAGGGAATGCAGCCAATCAAATAGCTCTGCAAGCTGTCTTCACCCAGCCTACCTACCCTCTGGACCAATGGGAGCTGTCTTTACCCCGCCCACCTACCCTCTGGACCAATGGAAGCTGTCTTTACCCCGCCTACCTACCCTCTGGACCAATGGAAGGTGTCTTTACCCCGCCTACCTACCCTCTGGACCAATGGAAGCTGTCTTTACCCCGCCTACCTACCCTCTGGACCAATGGAAGGTGTCTTTACCCCGCCTACCTACCCTCTGGACCAATGGAAGCGGTCTTTACCCCGCCCACCTACCCTCTGGACCAATGGAAGCTGTCTTTACCCCGCCTACCTACCCTCTGGACCAATGGAAGCAAACAAGGAAGTGGGGATAACACAGCGTGGACTACCATCAAGGTTTGTTGATACAATTGTTGCTCATTTAGCCACCAGATGCAGATAGTGATGTTTAAACATTTTATTAAAATTGCTATGAATTCACTATAATGATCGCCAGCCCTTTTTTCCCCAAAGTATAAAACACAGTAATGGTGTTTTTGAAGTCTTGAACTTTTAACTCAGATCTACGTCATGTAGGTGGTTATTAACCATGTTGGGCACAAAGTTCACGAACTGACTGACAGTCTGATAACAGGCGCCAGAAAAGCACAATTACTAACGATCATCATAAACCGGACTGTAAGGTATGAATTCACAACACACAACCATGACACTGCCTGACTTAACTCATTCATCTACATCTGGAGACACTAATGACATAACTCAAAGTATTACTGATCATGGGGAACTGGAACTGAGAACATTTCAATACTGACCATCATTTACTAGACTTGGAAAATGACAGATCCGGAGAATAATTTATTCTACAACATCAACGACAACTGCAGCTACTACACAGATGAACAACCAGATCATTAAAACGGACAGCAAATTATCAATAATCCATTTCAATAGCAGAAGCCTGTATGCCAACTTTAATTACATCAAGGAATATTTAAATCAATTCACAAAACCATTCAAAATAATTGCCATCTCGGAAACATGGATCAATGCTGATAAAGGAATGGATTTTGAACTGGATGGGTATGAAGTTAACTGTATAAATAGAAAGAATAAGAGTGGAGGAGGAGTGGCTTTGTATGTGGACAATAACTTGAATTACAAGGTGGTAGAAAGTATGACAACTGTGATTGATAACTTATTAGAATGCATAACAATTGAAATATGTAAAGAAAAAAAGAAAAATGTAATAATTAGCTGTATCTATAGAGCACCAAGCTCTAGTGTTGAAGCATTTAACGACTGGATAGAAAAAATGTTTTCAAAAACTAATAAAAAAGTTCTGCTAAATCCAAACAAGCACAAAATGACGGATGAATTTATTAATACAATGCACAGTATATAAATTAATATATGTAAATACGTAAATAAATTTGATTTAATTAAAACACATTATATTAATATTGAAACTGCAGATTATTAATTATTAATCTCTGAGTATTGGAGAAGGGGTGGGATTAAATAAGCTTATGCTTCTTCCTACTCCTTTTCGGACATGTTAAGTTAATAGTGTTTTTTGTTTTGTTTTGTTTTTTCTTATTTTTGTTTTGTTTTTTCTTGTTTTTGTTTTGTCTTTTGTTGTTATAACTATTTCTTTTTACACATGTTCGAAATAAAGCTTTCATTCATAACAGGAATGGAGCCGATTGAAAGAACCTGTTGTGTGGTGACAGCGTGGGAGTCTCTCTCTGATCACAAACCTCAGAGCTGCAGTGGTGTCATCCTGAACTCAAACCCTGGGATCGTCATCTGTAACAGTCTCATATTCTCTCGCTTTCTGAACGATAAGCAGGGATCTTCTCCTCTCCTGGCGTCAGAGTCAGACCACCGGGGGATCCTGCTGCCTGGCAGTTTCACCGACAACCTCAAAATCCGCGTAAAGTTCTCTGAGCAGCAGCGAGATCTGGACACGAACCGATGCGCGTCTGGATCATCTGAGCCACCTGAAACATGCGCGACGGTGGCAGAGAGACGCAGCTCTCCACATCAGCACCGAGAGGCGGCGGCCCAGCTCCTGATGATGACGCACTGCCTGGAGTTCCGCCGGGCGTTCCTGAAGGTCTTCAAGGAGTCAGACAAGTGGAGTTTCTATGGCGGAGGGGGAGTAGAGGAGGAGGAGGAGGAGGGTGAGGATGCGGAGGAAATGGTCCGAGATTTCGAGTCCCTGAGCTGGTTCGCCGTGCTCAAGGTGTCCGGGGGGTTGACACGGGGAGGAGGGGGGTCAAACGGAGAGACAACAACACCCTGGGTGCGCAGCTCCGTTCTCCGGAAAGGACGCGCGGTGGTGGCCTGCGGGTCCCCGTTCGGCGCCTTCTGCCCGGAGCTGTTCATGAGCACCCTCAGCAAGGGCATCGTCAGTAACCTGGCCGGGGAGGACAACGCGGTCATCCTCACGGACGCGCGGTGCGTCCCCGGCACGGAGGGAGGGGGGCTGTTCGTCTCCAGCGGCAGAGGCGGAGACGACAACAAGTCGTACCACCTCGTCGGGGTGATCGTCTCTCCCCTGTGCTGGAAGTCCAGCGAGTTCATCGGGCTGACCCTGGTGTGTTCCCTGCAGATGATCCTGAGGAGCGTCGTGCGCTGTGTGGATGTTGCCGATCCGCTGATAGAGATGCGCGGCCCGCAATTACGCACAGACTTCTTGGCTCCTCTAGCTTTGGAGAGTAAAACACTCCCTCAACCATCCCCCCCAGCCACTCAGAAGAAGTACCCCGTTGTGGCCTTGATCGATAGCGGACAGTTCTGGGGCTCTGGGATCCTGGTCGGTCCGCTGTTGGTTGTAACCTGCCGGCACGTTGTCAACGGGAAGGCGGTTGTCACCTTGAGATTCAGCAACAAGGACAGGTAGGTAGGGTGTTATTATTCTAAAGAATGTCACTAGGCTGTGTGCGATGTAGGTGACGAATAACATTTGATTTGATTTGATAAGAGCCATCTCTACAGGATTAACACACCTTGACTATCCCTCCTAAAGACCTCTTCACCCCCCCCCCCCTCAACCAATACCCCTCTGTACAGTTCCTCTACTGTTAAAAAAGCAAAACAAGTAGCCTAATCCTTCATTCTTCTAGCATTGTGACTGCCAATGACCCCTGGTCCTAGCATAGATTTGTTTTTTGACTGATGTAGGCCTATACATGACTCACTTACTTTAGACAAATGTACTTCAGTACTAAGTCACTTTGGATAAAGCCAAGGCGTCCTGCCGAATGGCAAACACGTGATGTAAAATGTAAACGTGTGGTCCTCTGTGGCTCAGTCGGTGGAGCATGGCTCTAACAACGCTTAGCAGGGTTGTGGGTTCGATTCCCGCTGGGACCAGAAATGTATGCAGTCATTGCAATGTAAGTCGCTTGTAAGGCATCAGCTATATGCCAAACATGTCAAATGTAAATGTGTAAAGACACACCCACCAAGACTCATTCCAGAGAAAGAGAAGAGCCTCTTATGAATATTCTGTTTTATTACGAGGCAGTGATGTCACATATGTGGCATATATGGCGTGATGGAAGAATCTGTCTTTTTCTAAATGTTTTGTTTTTGTTTTTTACTCCTTTATACAGGGTGTCCGCGGTGTCTTGAAAAGTATTAAAAGTTGATAAATCATTTTTGGGAAAATCAAAGACCCTTAATAAGTATTAAAAAGTCTCATCACGATTTTATGAGGTCTTGAATTTTGTAGGTATTTTTCTGAATTAGACTCGGCTGTTCTAGTGTCAACTGTCACTTAGATCCAACTGTCACTTAGATCCAACTGTCACTTTCAAATTAACCTCAAGATTCCTGATACCCTGTTTATAGGTTCCATGCTGTGGTTGGCGATGTGCTGTTCTCCACCAAGGAGTCGTCCCCCTATGACGTGGCGGTGGTGCAGCTGAGAGACGCCCCTCCTGAGGTCGTAGTCCCCCGCCTGGCCACCTCCTTTAAACCAGGTGGGCTGAGGAATGAGAGGGTTAGATGTGTGATGTTGTTGTTGTTGTTGTTGTTGTTGTTGAGGGTTCTCAATTATTCTGTTTAAAAGGCTATTCTCTCTGTGTGAGTGTGTGTGTGTGTGTGTGTGTGTGTGAGAGAGTGTGAGACAATGTGTGCGAGTGTGAAATAGTGTGTGTGTGTCTGAGTGAGTGTGTGTCTGAGTGTGAGAGTGTGAGAGAATGTGTGAGTGTGTGCGTGTTAGGGCTGCAACGATTAGTCGACATAATCGACGACGTCGATCATAAAAACTCGTCGACGTGGAATTTTAGTGTCGACTAATCGTATTAAAAAAAAAAAAATTATAATAATTTTTAAACGGGAGCCATGCAAGAATCAGCTGGGTAAGTTTTAGCTAATGTTGTTAGCCAACTGGCTAACGTTATATTGTTAGGGTCGTAATGTTTATGTTAGCTTTACTGGTACATGTTGGAAAACAACGTCTCATGGACAGGGCTGTACATGCTATGAGCGTTTGTGCTATTAATTTATTTGCCCTGTGGCACGCGTATGTAACGTTACGTAGCAGGGGTT
>NC_137687.1:978852-986352 GCF_963989245.1 Nansenia antarctica
AAGCAGAAATACCCCCAAAACATTACCCCCCCCCCCTCCCACCAGCCCATAAAGATACTCCCCCCTAAAAATCTCATCGCTCATTGTTTGTGTTTCCGCCTGTGTTCCAGGTCTCGTGGCCAGTAACGTGCGGGATGCTAAGGTGACGTACCCACACCTGAACTTCAGCGTGCCGGTCAGCGTGCTGCGGCCCCTGCTCCGGGGGTTTGCCCTGGGGGGCGGCGCGGGCGTGTTCAGGGCCTTGGACACCACAGACCCGGGGGTGAGGAGGGCCTGGAGGCTACAGGCTGCCCACAGCAAACTGTGACCGCAGGGAACACTGGCACGAACGCAACGAACGAACGGACGGACGGACGGATGGACGGACGAACGAACGCACGAACAAACGAACGGACGAAGGAACGAACGAACGCACTCACGAACGAACGAATGAACGAACGAAGGAACACACGCACGCACTCACAAACGAACACACGCCCTCACTCACTCACTCACTCACTCACCATGCCATTCACCCACACATAAAAAAGACTCACATAGGCAGACCATTTTATTGGGCTCTCAACATTATTCATAAATAATACACTCACCTGGAATACCTTAATAAAGAACGTTATTTTTTTTTATAAAGAACTTTATTTACTTCCTAACTTTAAGAATATTATGATTAGGTAACTTAACTGCCCCTCCAACATCTACCTCCCCTCTGCCCCCCTGTACAGTTTCTCTACTGTTAATAGTAATAAAACATTTTGAAAAAACGTCCTTCTTCTATTATTACGAGACTGCCAACAGCCCCTGGTCCGAGTATAGATTACTTTTTCCTGCGATGATGACTAATGTGTATGTTACGGTACATGTGGGAAGATGGTACATGTGGGAAGACTAGGGTTAGGGTTAGGTGCTACGTCGACTTGGTACATGCTGGCATGTCTAACCCTAACCCTAACCCTAACCCTAACCGTAGCACCCTAGCACCTAACCCTAACCCTAGTTTTCCCACATGTACCGTATTCCCACATGTACCGTAACATATAGATGATTCACCTACTAGTCACAGTGCTATGTAAAAAAAAAAAAAGTCAATTGTAAAATGTAAAAATTAAAACGTGACCGAACCAGACCGCAGCAGTGTGCTGGATGTTCAGGACCACTTTAAACATAATAAAGACACGTCTGTGTTCGGTCTCGTACTGTAGTTGACTTATCAAGGCAGATCAGATCAACACAGGGGTGTAGTTGACTTATCAAGGTGGATCAGATCAACACAGGGGTGTAGTTGACTTATCAAGGTGGATCAGATCAACACAGGGGTGTAGTTTAGATCAAAACACTGTAAATCTCTCAAGTGACCAGCGCACAGCAGCCCCTCAGAAGTGCTGAGAGCAGGGGTAAAAACACCCCCACCCACTCCACCCCCCCCACAACCTACCTCCATCCTCCTCACACACTCAGCCCGCCTCCCTCGCCCTCCCTCCCATCCACTCACACACTCACACAGCCTCACCTCCTCCCTCCTCCCATCACCTCAACACACTCACCCCCCCCCACACCTCCTCCATCCGACTCATCACACTACAGCTACACGACACCCTCCAACCTCCCTCCCTCCCTCCCATCCAGCCACACACACTCACCCCCGCTCCACCTCCTCCATCCACTCACACACTCAACCCTCCCTCCCTCCCTCCCTCCCCCCATCCCCTCACACACACACTCACCCCTCCCTTCCCCCCATCCACTCACACACTCACCCCTCCCTCCTCCCTCCCTCCCATCCCCCTCACACACACACACACACTCCCCCCTCCCTCCCCCCAATGTGATACAGCACCTCCATCCAAGTCCAAAAATATGATATCACTCCCTACCCCCCCCCCCCCACCCCCCCCCCCCTCCCATCCCCACCCCCCCCTCCCATCCCCATCCCCCCCCCCACACCCGAGAGAAGGAACAGAAGCAGTGAGTGCGTGAGTCATTGATATTGAATCGGCGTCATTAAAGTGAAAAATGTCCTGTTGAATGACAGAGAGGTGGCCGGAGGCCCAGCGGCGGGTGATGATGTCAGCGGCTGGGATCAGATCGGAAATGAGTCACTACCTTGTCTTACCTTGTACCTCGGGCATGAGCTGTCACCATGATGTCATCTCTCTATTATGATGTCATGATGTAATCTCTCTATTATGATGTCATGATGTCATCTCTCTATCTAGCCTCTCTATTTATGATGTAATCTCTCTATCATCCCTTATCTTAAGGCCGAGATAGACTTGGAACTCAATCAGCCCAAATGCCAAAGGGCTGCTGTGACTGTTTCTGTCAACGAGGAAATCAACTTTGACAGTCAATTGTTTTTTTTACTACTATATTACTACGTTATATTGTATTGTTGATTTGTTGATTGTTGTTGAGTGTTGTTGCTGTTCGAGGAGCAAGATTCCAATCGCTGTATATACGATGTATGTGACAAATAAAACTGGATTTGATTTGATTTGATTTAGCTGTTGCAGCTATACATTACGTGTGTCTTGCCTCTGGGTCTTTAGCTAATGGCTTACGGATCACCGGACACTCTGTCAGCACGCGCTGTCGTACGCAATTCATTCTTTATTGTTCTAAGAAGCACGACACAATGAGGACTCATTGATGGGAACTGAATAGACAGCCAATGAGATGGACAGTCATGTGTTGTGTATTATAACCACTTGAATAATGAGATTCCACTCACACACTAATCTCCTCCGATCCCTTCACTCCCTCACACTGACTCCATCAGTTGCCCACGGCGTATGGAACGTTCACTCATACTTTCAAGGTGTGGGCAGCTCTTGCTCATGAGCACAGTGAAGTAGATGTTTCTGATAATGAGCTTCACCCCATCTCACATCTCCCTGCCCCATTTGATGGCAGCTACTAGATTGTAAACATAAGTGCAATATTGAAATACAACTGTGAACATTTCAAACCTGCAAACTGCGACACTTTAAATGAATGTGCAATAACACTATGTGCAATATGACAACCCTCGTGTACATAAGGTTCAGATATAGGAAAAACGTTAGGATATTTATAGCATAGCATAGAGTACAGCACAGTGTTTTATTGTATAGTATAGTAGTATAGTATAGGTGGATAGTGTACATAGCCTTTATTTATGTAAACCAGCTCTTTTCTCTTTTTTATTTTACCCTCGGACCTCTTGTTTTTAGTCTTTTTTCCTAGCACCAGGGGAGCCCCCCCCTCCTAAATGTCGTTGTTTGGTACCTGTACTGTATTAATGACAATAAAGACCATTCATTCATTCAGAGGCTAGCTAGCGCTCCACTGCTACAATCAGTTTCCCTTCCTCTCCTTCAGAAACACTGGGACCGAGGGAAACTGAGATCACATGATCGTCATCGCATCAAACGGGCGCCATGTTTGGTTCCAAACTGCTATAAGGAGGTCAGGTGACCTGATCCTCCCCTCTGGGTCTGTGATTCTAGGACTATGCAGCCTTTCATTATCTCTTTTGACTGGCTCCCATAAATGAGATGATGATTTCGGTCCTGTCTTGGTAAATGAACTGCACTTACAGTATATATCGCCTTTATCCAAAGCGCTTTACAACGGCCTCTCATTCACCATTCACACACACATTCACACACCAATGGCGGCCAAGCTACCATGCAAGGCGCCGGCCGGCCCGCTCACTGGGAGCAATTTGGGGTTCAGTGTCTTGCCCAAGGAAACTTCGACATGTGGCCAGCCGGGGCTCGAACCGCCGATCTGCCAACCTTGCGATCATTAGACGCTACAAGACTCTACCTCCTGAGACACAGACTCTACCTCCTGAGACATAGCCCCGCTCAATGTCATCTATGACAATGATTTCTGCAATGATTTTGGATCTGTGGACTATGACGATGATTTCTGAGGTGATTTCTGATCTTGTCTCTCTCTCTCTCTGTGTCTCTCTCTCTCCCTCTCTCTCCCTCTCTCTCTCCCTCTCTCTCTCTCTCTGTCTCCCTCTCTCTCTCTCTCTCCCTCTCTCTCCCTCTCTCTCCCTCTCTCTCTCTCTCTCTCTCTCCCTCTCTCTCTCTCTCTCTCCCTCTCTCTCTCTCTCTCTCTCTCCCTCTCTCTCCCTCTCTCTCCCTCTCTCTCTCTCTCTCTCCCTCTCTCTTGTCTCCCTCTCCCTCTCCCTCTCTCTCTCCCTCTCTCTCTCCCTCTCTCTCTCTCTCTCTCTCTCTCTCTCCCTCTCTCTCTCTCTCTCTCTCCTCTCTCTCTCTCTCTCTCTCTCTCCCTCTCTCTCTCTCTTGTCTCTCTCTCTCTGTCTCTCTCTCTGTCTCTCTCCTCTCTCTCTCTCTCTCTCACTCTCTCTCTCGCTCTCTCTCTGTCTCTCTTCCTCCTCTTCTCTCTCTCTGTCTCTCTCCTCTCTCTCTCTCTCTCTCCCTCTCTCTCTCTGTCTCTCTGGATTCCTGCCCTGTGACAGTCACATCACATCTGTCCCCAGGCTGGGTGACGTGTCTCATTGGCCATGCAGTGACTCTGCCGTCCCTCTCCTCACATCTGCTCCTCCGCCACACATGCTTCCTGCCACTGACTGCTGCTAGGGATTGATTGATTGAAAATTTATTAGAAGATTTGCAGAAGTAGGTACATGAAAGTACATATTACATACAAGGTCAACTAACAGGATAAAAACCCAAGAAAGCCACTGGCTTATTTCAATTGGGGTCCTTGATTCTCAATTCATCGTTACATGTAAGACAGACATCGTTACATGTAAGACAGACAAAAAAAACTAGTACTATCTACAAGATAATACAGACAAATAACTAGTACTATCTACAAGATAAACATACATCCATCATGGGAAGAACAATAGGGAATGGAATCATTACCATTACTGAGAATAGTGACAACGATTTGTCCTTACTTTTGCTTTTAACTGCTACTAAACTACTGAGTAGATTGAAGGCATGAGTGGAAGTGTTATAATGGAGTCTTATAAATGTTCTATTTAATTGTTAATGTGTGTTTTTTTGTGCTATGCACTGCTTTGCTGCTTGTCTTTCAATGAGTTTCTTTCTTTCTTTTGTAAAGCACCTTGAATTGCCTTTGTGTATGAAAAGTGCTATATAAATAAATGTCACTTCACTTCACTATGTATTGAGAAACTGTAGAAGAACTCTAACAATAGAAGAACACCTATAATCATATCACTGACATGCAGAGAAATAATATATCGTTAGATTAGATTCAACTTTATTCGTCATCGCAGAGTACAAGTACAATACAACGAAATGCAGTTTAGCATCCAACCAGAAGTGCAAATAGTGATATAAGGGCATGATATATGATATGGCTGTATACACGTTTCAAGTTTATTGTTCCATCCTATACAAGTATAAGAGAAGACAATTGTTAGGCTTCAGTTGAATGAATGAATGGACTTTATTGTCATTGCTACAGTACAGGTACCTAACAACGAGTTCTTCAACATTGTGGCGAAGACAAGAGAAATAACGTGTCAATAGTTATGAGAGACAAGTAAGATAAATAAATAAAAGAAAGTGTCAATAGTTATAAAAAGGTATACATGCATTTACATGATTAACCTTGTTTAACATACACTAAGTCTGTCTCTTTGGAGGGTTTGGGTCCATACAAGTATGGCTCTTTGCCTATAGGCACCCTCACCTCAACGTAATATCTCTTACTTTTGTTATATTCTGATAATGGAATAGGCTTTTTAAGTTGTTTTTTTTATGTCGTTTGCATTATCTAAACAAAAGAGGCTATGGAGTACACATTAGTGATCACCTCTCTCCTGTCTCACACTCTCCCCCCCTCCCCCCTCCCCCCCTCCCTCTCTCTACCCCCTCCTCCCCTCCTCCCCCCCTCCCTCCCCCCTCTCTCTCCCCCCTCCCTCCCTCTCTCTCCCACCCCCTCCCCCTCTCTCTCCTCCCCCCCTCCCCCCCTTCCCCCACCCCCTCCCCTCCCCTCTCCTCTCCCCCCCCCTCTCCCTCTCCCCCCCCTCTCTCCCCTCTCCCTCTCTCTCTTCTCCCCCCCTCCCCCTCTCTCTCCCCCCCCCCCTCCCCTCTCTCCCTCCCTCCCTCTCTCTCCCCATCGCGGCAGCCGTAGGAAGGAGAATCCTATAATCAGGTCACATTTCACTCTCAGCAGCATCCTCGTCGGGGGGGACCAGACAGTGCGACCGTGTGTGTGTGTGTGTGACGGGTAACCATGGTGGGAATGACGGGTTTGGGTTTGGGGTGCCTCTCCGTCCGGTGATGATGATGATGATGAGATGATGATGATGATGATGATGATGGTGTCGGGTCTTCCTCTCAGACGGAACTTAAAGACGCGGGGGGGAAAACGGGTAATTTCATGGAGGACGGAGAACAGGACCAGTGGCTGTCCACCGTCTCACAATACGGGCCGCAAGATCACTGGACACTGGAACCGCTTCAGAGACGTAAGTTCTGCCGCGGTGATGATGGAGAGATCCGCGGTGATGCGGGAGGGCTGGGACCAGGGTGTAAGGCTGTGTGGACATCTAATATTATCATATTCACAGTCTAATATGTCATATCATATAGCCCTCATAATAGGGTAGGCTGATAGGGGCTGTGTGGACAGGGGAACAGATGCCCGGCGGCACGAGCGATTATGGATCTCACCCCGAGGCGTGCCGTCGCCGACAATTAGATAACTGCGCGTGCATCAGTCAGATTAATAATAATAATAGGATTGATAATATTCCTTTATTTGTAATTAATTAGCTGCATTCTCATTTTATGCTCCAGATTGTGTCTCACTGCCAGTTTACATTAGAGATGCAACCTCAGCACATAATGTTCAAGTCAAGACTAAAAACCCATCTTTTTAATATTGCCTTTAAATGACTAAATAATTAAATGGTTTGATTATATCATGATTAAAGCACTTTGAGCTGCAACGTTTGCAGGAATGTACTTTTATTTAATTTATTAAATTACAAATCATTATAAAATCATTATAAAATCATCAATTTAATTATTTAGTCATTTAAAGGCGATATTAAAAATATATATTTTTTGTCTTGGCTTGAACATATGTGCTGAGGTTGCGTCTCTAATGTAAACTGGCAGTGAGACACAATCTGGAGCATAAAATGAGAATGCAGCCTCACCAAATCTCTTCTTTTGGACATGTGGTACACAGAGAAAACCAGCGTCAGAAGACCTGAGAGCTCTATTGGGCTGATATGCTAGCAGAAGACCTGAGAGCTCTATTGGGCTGATATGCTAGCAGAAGACCTGAGAGCTCTATTGGGCTGATATGCTAGCAGAAGACCTGAGAGCTCTATTGGGCTGATATGCTAGCAGAAGACCTGAGAGCTCTATTGGTTTTGATTGAAAACTTTATTAGAAGATTTGCAGAAGTAGGTACATGAAAGTACATATTACATACAAGGTCAACTAACAGGATAAAAACCCAAGAAAGCCACTGGCTTATTTCAATTGGGGTCCT
>NC_137687.1:998897-1013897 GCF_963989245.1 Nansenia antarctica
TGACGATGCCCATGGCGCCGGTCCCGCAGCACACGTCCAAGAGGGTACCCCCACCACCCCCACCTCCTCCCCCTCCGTCCGTTCTCCCTCCCTCCCCCGGGAGGCCCATCTCTCTCACGGTTTGGTACAGGACCTCCGCTGCTCCCTGGTTCACCTGGAAGAAGGCGTCAGCGGAGATGCGGAAGTTGAACCCCAGCAACTGTGGACAACAGGAATGAAAACATGAAAACACTTTACTGAGGAGCAGAGTGGGGGTCTCTCATAATCATTTGACATTGTTCCATAATCCCATCCCAAAAGGCCATTTGGGGGAAAGTGTCAAGTGACTTTCCCTCTTGTGTAGTAACCAAAAAACGAGGAGGTAGAGCTGCCGTCTAATGATGGCAAGATAGGCGGTTCGAGCGCCGGCTGACCGGCACCTTGCATGGTAGCTTGGCCGTCATTGGTGTGTGAATGTGTGTGTGAACGGGTGAATGAGAGGCCGTTGTAAAGTGCTTTGGAAATAAAGGCGCTATATAAGTGCAGTCCATTCCATTATGTCTTGTTAACTTGGCACTCTAGAGTAGCTTTAAGTTATTGTCCTTGGGTCTAAAAGCCTTAGTTGAGTCATCTGTACAGTCCTACAATTGTTCTGGGCGGTCCAGTGGTCCAGCACCACAGCCTACAGCACACAGACACACACACACACAGACACACAGACACACAGGGCCAGTTTGAATCCGGCCCATATCCTGCTCACACACCCTCTCCCCCTTCCTTTCCTGTCTGTCTTCACTACGGTATCTATCCAATAACAAACAACAGTGGGACTGCCCACCGAAAAAAAGTCACTTAAATGTTACCAAAGTAGTCTAGACTACGTTACAACATCATACTGCACCCGTCCATCTCCAGGCCTTGAAACATCTCACCACATCTGAGTCAGAACATGTTTTCTAGTGGTAGCCTAAATAGTGTCACACTGTTATTTAGTTGGGGTTAGGGTTAGGGTTAGTTGTCTTTACTGTGTTTTTTGATAGGCCTAATTAATGATATTTATTGTTTTATTATCTTGTCCAATTTGTGAGTGCTTTAGCATGGCACCATAGTGTTTATATAGCCTATGTGTGTGTGTGTGTGTGCGTGCGTGCGTGCGTGTGTGTGTGTGTGTGTGTGTGTGTGTGTGTGTGTGTGTATGCGTGTGTATAGGAACTCAAAACTTGTAATGGGAGGATTGGGACCCCCCAAACCCAGGCTCCTGGTACAGAGCAGTGCGTTCAATATTCACCTTCTCATGCAGGTGTGTCTGGCCGTGGAGGAGCTGGTAGGGAGACTCCTCGTGGCTGCAGCGGGTCATGGAGCTCTCCTGGAAGTACAGCGAGTCCAGCTGACACACAGACCCAGGACCCTGGGTGAAGCAGTCCACCAGCGCGGCCTTGTGGACGCCCACCTCCCCCGGGGTGAGCCCCTGCGGGTGGAAGTACACCACCGCCATGGCGCGGCCCTCGGCGTTGGTCCTCACCGTGACCTCCCGCCAGTGACCCCTGCCGTTGAACAGGAGGCAGGGCGCCAGCGGAGAGAGGCGGAGGAAGTCCTGGTAGCACCTGCAGGGTATATACAGGAATCTTGAGGTTGATTTGAAAGTGACAGTTGGATCTAAGTGACAGTTGGATCTAAGTGACAGTTGACACTAGAACAGTGTCTGAGGAGCCAGTCAAACTGGCTCGCTGCTGCCACCGTGTGGATTTTTAGTGTATTACATGGTGGGCGTGATGACTATTATTGACTATCGTTTACTGTTGACATTTTAGCCACTTTCGATTCCTAACTCACAGCTTAATTTACATTTCCATGTTTGGCATTTAGCAGACGCCTTATTCCAAAGCGACTTACAATCAATACATTTGACTAAGCAAGTGAATAAATGGCAAAATTAAATTAATTAAAATTAAATTAATTAAGTGAATCATCAATCCACCAGTCGTAGCAGGAAGAGTAATCCAGCTCAGGCCCGGGGCCACTGGCAGTCTCTGTGATAGAAGGAAAGACATCTTCTTCTATCACCTTCTTCTAAACCTACATTTTTTTTTTTTTTACGACCCATAAAAAACAACATTACATTTTCAAAACACAATATTTCGCACAAAACATCGCAAACATTCGGACAATCATGCTAAACAATAAAACATAATTCAGATATATGTATATATAAAAAAAGAAACACATTCCACACAGATTGTTAGAGGGTTTTAAATTTAATAAATACAGATTTATATTCTTTGTGCAATCATATTCAATAATCCAACAGGCTACAAGCAAATCCACAGGGTACATGAAACGATCTCATTAATGACGTTAGATTGATAAACTCCATCTAGCCCTGCACTGTTAAAAGGACAACATATATACAGGTAGAAACTATAAAAAAAAAATTGGCTCAGATGTCTAAGAGAAGGCCTTTAGGTTCCTCAAAATATGGATGAAAACTCTTTTTAAAAACGGCTTTATTTCAGCAGCTTCGGTGTATGTATACCATTCAAAAACAATAACTGTCATCGTCAGGAGACCGTGACAGCGACTAGACGTCCTCCAGCTGTTGTTGCCTTGTCCGTTTTTTCTACACAGGAAGTCAGGACTGTTCTACAGGAAGTCAGTCCACAGGAACATGATGCAGTCTGCAGCCCACAGGGAGTAAGGCATCTCAGATTCTCTTGGATTGCGGCTTCTTCTTCTTCTTGGGCTCCAGTTTGTGTGGGCGTCAACGGAGCATTTACGTATCCATTTCCTCTCATTTAATTCAAGTACCAAATAATCTGAGGAAAAAGAGAGGAATGAACAAATGACATGTTGTTACTGTCGTCTACGAGGCAAGGCTACTTTTAAATTAGAGGCCCTTATTTCCATAAGTATCTTCAAGCGTAGATTAAAGGATGTGGTCACCGCTCGATGTACCTGCTTTGGTTAGACTTCTCAATGTTTTAATCACCTTGTAAATACCCCTACCATTGTTTGTCTATTGTATTGTTGCCACTGTCTTATGTCCTGTCTTGTTATTTGAACTGTTTTTTAAGCTACTATTTTGACCCTGTCTTGG
This sequence comes from Nansenia antarctica, assembly GCF_963989245.1. Taxonomy (NCBI): domain Eukaryota; kingdom Metazoa; phylum Chordata; class Actinopteri; order Argentiniformes; family Microstomatidae; genus Nansenia; species Nansenia antarctica. The sequence continues at coordinate 1,001,971 of NC_137687.1, forward strand.
CCAGGTCTCTCTTGTAAAAGAGGTTTTAACCTCAATGTGACTTCCTGGTAAAATAAAGCTAAAAAAAAAAAAAAAAAAAAAAGGCCAGGTTATTTGTAGAGCACATTTCATACAACAAGGGGCAATTCAAAGTGCTTTACATACAGCATAAACAAAAATCCAACAGTAGTTATTGAAATAAAACAATAATGATGCTAACTGTATGAGCTCACCCTTACCTGTGTGTCAGGGCTGTCTATCCGTGTACCAGGACCTGATCTTACCTGTGTGTCAGGTGGTCTTACCTGTGTGTCAGGTGGTCTTACCTGTGTGTCAGGTGGTTCTATCTGATCTTACCTGTGTGTCAGGTGGTCTTACCTGTGTGTCAGGTGGTTCTATCTGATCTTACCTGTGTGTCAGGTGATCTTACCTGTGTGTCAGGTGGGTCTATCTGGTCTTACCTGTGTGTCAGGTGATCTTACCTGTGTGTCAGGTGGTCTTACCTGTGTGTCAGGTGATCTTACCTGTGTGTCAGGTGGTCTTCCTGTGTGTCAGGTGGGTCTATCTGATCTTACCTGTGTGTCAGGTGGGTCTATCCGTGGATCTCAGACAGTCTGGAGCAGCTGGGCGTTCCCATCCTCTGGGCCCGCTGGTACAGCTCAGAGTCCCCGAAGTAGCGAGCCCGGTACAGCAGGCCTTCCTCTGAGACACACACACACACGCACACACACACACAGGCACACACACACACACACAAGATCAGGGTATATACAGGAATCTTGAGGTTAATTTGAAGGTGACAGTTGGATCTAAGTGACAGTTGGATCTAAGTGACAGTTGACACTAGAACAGCCGTGTCTATGTTACCTACTCAGGGTATATACAGGAATCTGGAGGTTAATTTCAATACCTTTCTAAGACTTTTTAAAGACTGTGTCAATATTTTTCCAGACCTCACCGCCACTTCGAGCTGTAACCGTTTACATCAGTGACACACCTTTAACTTAACAGTTTTAGTTTGCAACAGACTAGACCACTATCATACAACAGAATGTCCGGTTCATCTTTGGACAGAGTCTAATTCAGAAAAATACCTACAAAATTCAAGACCTCATAAAATCGTGATAAGGCGTTTTAATACTCATCAAGGGTCTTGATTTATCCCAAATTGATTTATCAACTTTTAATACTTTTCAAGACACCGTGGATACCCTGAAGAAATATGTCAGATGATAGAAATCAAATGTCAACGGTCATCTACACAAACACACACACACACACACACACACACACACACACACACACACAACGGTCATCTACACAATATGTGACAGCAGCTGGTGAAAGCAGGGTAGGCGCAATAAGCCACGGCTTCAGCCTACACCTTTTTGGCCCTGATGTTATAAATTGTGACTATGTACATTTTCTTATATCTGTATTGTGAATTGTATAGGGGACCAAAATAAACATTCTCAATCAATCAAATCAATCAAAGCGGGAACAAGTCAGCGACCCACCAAATGTTCTGACTTTTATTCTGACGTTGTCGACGTTGTTGAAAATCAAGGACACACTCGCTAGTCAAGCCAAACCACTGCAATGCACTGGATTCTACACTAACCAGGTAGTAGTGGGGATATTACTCACTGAATCCTTCGCATTGCAATAATTTGCAACATCGAAATTCATTAAACATTTTCGGAATAAAAGTCTGAAATGTTTTTTATTGGTTGCCGACTTGTATCCACTTTCACCAGCTGCTGTCACATTTACGGAAGACATCTCAACAACGCAACAATCAGTCAGACAATATCAATTTGCAGCGCGCAATGTCATAAGAATATGAAACATGTCGATGTGCTAAAGGTCTGTTGCTTTTAGAGGTTAGGGTCTCTCTAAGTTACTGTGTTGGTTTTAGAGGTTAGGGTTAGGGGATCTCTAAGTTACTGTGTTGGTTTTAGAGGTTAGGGTTAGAGGGTCTCTCTAAGTTACTGTGTTGCTTTTAGAGGTTAGGGTTAGAGGGTCTCTCTAAGTTACTGTGTTGGTTTTAGAGGTTAGGGTTAGAGGATCTCTAAGTTACTGTGTTGGTTTTAGAGGCTAGGGTTAGGGGATCTCTAAGTTACTGTGTTGGTTTTAGAGGTTAGGGGATCTCTAAGTTACTGTGTTGGTTTTAGAGGTTAGGGGATCTCTAAGTTACTGTGTTGCTTTTAGAGGTTAGGGGATCTCTAAGTTACTGTGTTGGTTTTAGAGGTTAGGGTTAGGGGGTCTCTAAGTTACTGTGTTGGTTTTAGAGGTTAGGGTTAGAGGGTCTCTCTAAGTTACTGTGTTGCTTTTAGAGGTTAGGGTTAGAGGGTCTCTCTAAGTTACTGTGTTGGTTTTAGAGGTTAGGGTTAGAGGATCTCTAAGTTACTGTGTTGGTTTTAGAGGCTAGGGTTAGGGGATCTCTAAGTTACTGTGTTGGTTTTAGAGGTTAGGGGATCTCTAAGTTACTGTGTTGGTTTTAGAGGTTAGGGGATCTCTAAGTTACTGTGTTGCTTTTAGAGGTTAGGGTTAGAGGGTCTCTCTAAATTACTGTTGGTTTTAGGGCTCAGGCTTAGGGTAAGGGGGTCTCTATGTTACTGTTGGTTTTAGAGGTTAGGGTTAGGGGGTCTCTCTAAGTCAGTGGTCTTCAACCAGGGGTCCGCGACCCCTAGGGGGTCCGCAGAGGTACTGCAGGGGGTCTCTCTAAGTTACTCTGTTGGGGTTAGGGGGTCTCTCTGACTCACTCTGTTGGGGTTAGGGGGTCTCTCTGTCTCACTCTGTTGGGGTTAGGGGGGTCTCTCTGTCTCACTCTGTTGGGGTTAGGGGGTCTCTCTGTCTCACTCTGTTGGGGTTAGGGGGTCTCTCTCTGTCTCACTCTGTTGGGGTTAGGGGGTCTCTCTCTGTCTCACTCTGTTGGGGTTAGGGGGTCTCTCTGTCTCACTCTGTTGGGGTTAGGGGGTCTCTCTGTCTCACTCTGTTGGGGTTAGGGGGTCTCTCTGTCTCACTCTGTTGGGGTTAGGGGGTCTCTCTGTCTCACTCTGTTGGGGTTAGGGGGGTCTCTCTCTGTCTCACTCTGTTGGGGTTAGGGGGTCTCTCTCTGTCTCACTCTGTTGGGGTTAGGGGGTCTCTCTCTGTCTCACTCTGTTGGGGTTAGGGGGTCTCTCTCTGTCTCACTCTGTTGGGGTTAGGGGGTCTCTCTCTGTCTCACTCTGTTGGGGTTAGGGGGTCTCTCTCTGTCTCACTCTGTTGGGGTTAGGGGGTCTCTCTGACTCACTCTGTTGGGGTTAGGGGGTCTCTCTCTGTCTCACTCTGTTGGGGTTAGGGGGGTCTCTCTGTCTCACTCTGTCGGGGTTAGGGGGTCTCTCTCTGTCTCACTCTGTTGGGGTTAGGGGGTCTCTCTCTGTCTCACTCTGTTAGGGTTAGGGGGTCTCTCTGTCTCACTCTGTTGGGGTTAGGGGGTCTCTCTGACTCACTCTGTTGGGGTTAGGGGGTCTCTCTCTGTCTCACTCTGTTGGGGTTAGGGGGTCTCTCTCTGTCTCACTCTGTTAGGGGTTAGGGGGTCTCTCTCTGTCTCACTCTGTTGGGGTTAGGGGGTCTCTCTCTGTCTCACTCTGTTGGGGTTAGGGGGTCTCTCTCTGTCTCACTCTGTTAGGGGTTAGGGGGTCTCTCTGTCTCACTCTGTTGGGGTTAGAGGGTCTCTCTGTCTCACTCTGTTGGGGTTAGGGGGTCTCTCTCTGTCTCACTCTGTTGGGGTTAGGGGGTCTCTCTCTGTCTCACTCTGTTGGGGTTAGGGGGGTCTCTCTCTGTCTCACTCTGTTGGGGTTAGGGGGTCTCTCTCTGTCTCACTCTGTTGGGGTTAGGGGGTCTCTCTCTGTCTCACTCTGTTGGGGTTAGGGGGTCTCTCTCTGTCTCACTCTGTTGGGGTTAGGGGGTCTCTCTGTCTCACTCTGTTAGGGTTAGGGGGTCTCTCTGTCTCACTCTGTTGGGGTTAGGGGGTCTCTCTCTGTCTCACTCTGTTGGGGTTAGGGGGTCTCTCTCTGTCTCACTCTGTTGGGGTTAGGGGGTCTCTCTCTGTCTCACTCTGTTGGGGTTAGGGGGTCTCTCTGTCTCACTCTGTTGGGGTTAGGGGGTCTCTCTCTGTCTCACTCTGTTGGGGTTAGGGGGTCTCTCTCTGTCTCACTCTGTTGGGGTTAGGGGGTCTCTCTCTGTCTCACTCTGTTGGGGTTAGGGGGTCTCTCTCTGTCTCACTCTGTTGGGGTTAGGGGGGTCTCTCTCTGTCTCACTCTGTTGGGGTTAGGGGGTCTCTCTGTCTCACTCTGTTGGGGTTAGGGGGTCTCTCTCTGTCTCACTCTGTTGGGGTTAGGGGGTCTCTCTCTGTCTCACTCTGTTGGGGGTTAGGGGGTCTCTCTCTGTCTCACTCTGTTGGGGTTAGGGGGTCTCTCTATCTCACTCTGTTGGGGTTAGGGGGTCTCTCTCTGTCTCACTCTGTTGGGGTTAGGGTCTCTCTCTGTCTCACTCTGTTGGGGTTAGGGGGTCTCTCTGACTCACTCTGTTGGGGTTAGGGGGTCTCTCTGTCTCACTCTGTTGGGGTTAGGGGGTCTCTCTCTCTCTCACTCTGTTGGGGTTAGGGGGTCTCTCTCTGTCTCACTCTGTTGGGGTTAGAGGGTCTCTCTGTCTCACTCTGTTGGGGTTAGGGGGTCTCTCTGTCTCACTCTGTTGGGGTTAGGGGGTCTCTCTCTGTCTCACTCTGTTGGGGTTAGGGGGTCTCTCTCTGTCTCACTCTGTTGGGGTTAGGGGGTCTCTCTGTCTCACTCTGTTGGGGTTAGGGGGTCTCTCTCTGTCTCACTCTGTTGGGGTTAGGGGGTCTCTCTGTCTCACTCTGTTGGGGTTAGGGGGTCTCTCTCTGACTCACTCTGTTGGGGTTAGGGGGGTCTCTCTGTCACACTCTGTTGGGGTTAGAGGGTCTCTCTCTGTCTCACTCTGTTGGGGTTAGAGGGTCTCTCTCTGACTCACTCTGTTGGGGTTAGGGGGTCTCTCTCTGTCTCACTCTGTTGGGGTTAGGGGGTCTCTCTGTCTCACTCTGTTGGGGTTAGGGGGTCTCTCTCTATCTCACTCTGTTGGGGTTAGGGGGGTCTCTCTCTGTCTCACTCTGTTAGGGTTAGGGGGTCTCTCTCTGTCTCACTCTGTTAGGGTTAGGGGGTCTCTCTGTCTCACTCTGTTGGGGTTAGGGGGGTCTCTCTGTCTCACTCTGTTGGGGTTAGGGGGTCTCTCTCTGTCTCACTCTGTTGGGGTTAGGGGGTCTCTCTCTGTCTCACTCTGTTGGGGTTAGGGGGTCTCTCTCTGTCTCACTCTGTTGGGGTTAGGGGGTCTCTCTGTCTCACTCTGTTGGGGTTAGGGGGTCTCTCTCTATCTCACTCTGTTGGGGTTAGGGGGGTCTCTCTCTGTCTCACTCTGTTGGGGTTAGAGGGGTCTCTCTCTGTCTCACTCTGTTGGGGTTAGGGGGTCTCTCTCTGTCTCACTCTGTTGGGGTTAGAGGGTCTCTCTCTGTCTCACTCTGTTGGGGTTAGGGGGTCTCTCTCTATCTCACTCTGTTGGGGTTAGGGGGTCTCTCTGTCTCACTCTGTTGGGGTTAGGGGGGTCTCTCTGTCTCACTCTGTTGGGGTTAGAGGGTCTCTCTGTCTCACTCTGTTAGGGGTTAGGGGGTCTCTCTCTGTCTCACTCTGTTGGGGTTAGGGGGTCTCTCTCTGTCTCACTCTGTTGGGGTTAGGGGGTCTCTCTGTCTCACTCTGTTGGGGTTAGGGGGTCTCTCTCTGTCTCACTCTGTTGGGGTTAGGGGGTCTCTCTCTGTCTCACTCTGTTGGGGTTAGGGGGTCTCTCTGACTCACTCTGTTGGGGTTAGAGGGTCTCTCTCTGTCTCACTCTGTTGGGGTTAGGGGGTCTCTCTCTCTCTCACTCTGTTGGGGTTAGGGGGTCTCTCTCTGTCTCACTCTGTTGGGGTTAGGGGGTCTCTCTCTGTCTCACTCTGTTGGGGTTAGGGGGTCTCTCTCTGTCTCACTCTGTTGGGGTTAGGGGGGTCTCTCTGTCTCACTCTGTTGGGGTTAGGGGGTCTCTCTCTGTCTCACTCTGTTGGGGTTAGGGGGTCTCTCTCTGTCTCACCCTGTTGGGGTTAGGGGGTCTCTCTCTGTCTCACTCTGTTGGGGTTAGGGGGTCTCTCTCTGTCTCACTCTGTTGGGGTTAGGGGGGTCTCTCTATCTCACTCTGTTGGGGTTAGGGGGTCTCTCTCTGTCTCACTCTGTTGGGGTTAGGGGGGTCTCTCTCTGTCTCACTCTGTTGGGGTTAGGGGGTCTCTCTGTCTCACTCTGTTGGGGTTAGGGGGGTCTCTCTCTGTCTCACTCTGTTGGGGTTAGGGGGTCTCTCTGTCTCACTCTGTTGGGGTTAGAGGGGTCTCTCTCTGTCTCACTCTGTTGGGGTTAGGGGGTCTCTCTCTGTCTCACTCTGTTGGGGTTAGGGGGTCTCTCTCTGTCTCACTCTGTTGGGGTTAGGGGGTCTCTCTCTGTCTCACTCTGTTGGGGTTAGGGGGTCTCTCTGTCTCACTCTGTTGGGGTTAGGGGGTCTCTCTGTCTCACTCTGTTGGGGTTAGGGGGTCTCTCTCTGTCTCACTCTGTTGGGGTTAGGGGGGTCTCTCTCTGTCTCACTCTGTTGGGGTTAGGGGGGTCTCTCTCTGTCTCACTCTGTTGGGGTTAGGGGGTCTCTCTCTGTCTCACTCTGTTGGGGTTAGGGGGTCTCTCTCTGTCTCACTCTGTTGGGGTTAGGGGGTCTCTCTGTCTCACTCTGTTGGGGTTAGGGGGTCTCTCTCTGTCTCACTCTGTTGGGGTTAGGGGGTCTCTCTCTGTCTCACTCTGTTAGGGGTTAGGGGGTCTCTCTGTCTCACTCTGTTGGGGTTAGGGGGTCTCTCTCTGTCTCACTCTGTTGGGGTTAGGGGGTCTCTCTGTCTCACTCTGTTGGGGTTAGGGGGTCTCTCTCTGTCTCACTCTGTTGGGGTTAGGGGGTCTCTCTCTGTCTCACTCTGTTGGGGTTAGGGGGTCTCTCTGTCTCACTCTGTTGGGGTTAGGGGGGTCTCTCTCTGTCTCACTCTGTTGGGGTTAGGGGGGTCTCTCTGTCTCACTCTGTTAGGGGTTAGGGGGTCTCTCTGTCTCACTCTGTTGGGGTTAGGGGGTCTCTCTGTCTCACTCTGTTGGGGTTAGGGGGGTCTCTCTGTCTCACTCTGTTGGGGTTAGGGGGGTCTCTCTGTCTCACTCTGTTGGGGTTAGGGGTCTCTCTGTCTCACTCTGTTGGGGTTAGGGGGTCTCTCTGTCTCACTCTGTTGGGGTTAGGGGGTCTCTCTGTCTCACTCTGTTGGGGTTAGGGGGTCTCTCTGTCTCACTCTGTTGGGGTTAGGGGGTCTCTCTGTCTCACTCTGTTGGGGTTAGGGGGTCTCTCTCTGTCTCACTCTGTTGGGGTTAGGGGGGTCTCTCTCTGTCTCACTCTGTTGGGGTTAGGGGGTCTCTCTGTCTCACTCTGTTGGGGTTAGGGGGTCTCTCTCTGTCTCACTCTGTTGGGGTTAGGGGGTCTCTCTCTGTCTCACTCTGTTGGGGTTAGGGGGTCTCTCTGTCTCACTCTGTTGGGGTTAGGGGGTCTCTCTCTGTCTCACTCTGTTAGGGGTTAGGGGGTCTCTCTCTGTCTCACTCTGTTGGGGTTAGGGGGTCTCTCTGTCTCACTCTGTTGGGGTTAGGGGGTCTCTCTCTGTCTCACTCTGTTGGGGTTAGGGGGTCTCTCTCTGTCTCACTCTGTTGGGGTTAGGGGGTCTCTCTCTGTCTCACTCTGTTGGGGTTAGGGGGGTCTCTCTCTGTCTCACTCTGTTGGGGTTAGGGGGTCTCTCTCTGTCTCACTCTGTTGGGGTTAGGGGGGTCTCTCTCTGTCTCACTCTGTTGGGGTTAGGGGGTCTCTCTCTGTCTCACTCTGTTGGGGTTAGAGGGTCTCTCTGTCTCACTCTGTTGGGGTTAGGGGGGTCTCTCTGTCTCACTCTGTTGGGGTTAGGGGGGTCTCTCTGTCTCACTCTGTTGGGGTTAGGGGGGTCTCTCTGTCTCACTCTGTTGGGGTTAGGGGGTCTCTCTCTGTCTCACTCTGTTGGGGTTAGAGGGTCTCTCTGTCTCACTCTGTTGGGGTTAGGGGGGTCTCTCTCTGTCTCACTCTGTTGGGGTTAGGGGGTCTCTCTCTGTCTCACTCTGTTGGGGTTAGGGGGGTCTCTCTCTGTCTCACTCTGTTGGGGTTAGAGGGTCTCTCTGTCTCACTCTGTTGGGGTTAGGGGGTCTCTCTCTGTCTCACTCTGTTGGGGTTAGGGGGTCTCTCTGTCTCACTCTGTTGGGGTTAGGGGGTCTCTCTGTCTCACTCTGTTGGGGTTAGGGGGTCTCTCTCTGTCTCACTCTGTTGGGGTTAGGGGGTCTCTCTGTCTCACTCTGTTGGGGTTAGGGGGTCTCTCTCTGACTCACTCTGTTGGGGGTTAGGGGGTCTCTCTCTGTCTCACTCTGTTGGGGTTAGAGGGTCTCTCTCTGTCTCACTCTGTTGGGGTTAGGGGGTCTCTCTCTGTCTCACTCTGTTGGGGTTAGGGGGTCTCTCTCTGTCTCACTCTGTTGGGGTTAGGGGGTCTCTCTCTGTCTCACTCTGTTGGGGTTAGGGGGTCTCTCTGTCTCACTCTGTTGGGGTTAGAGGGTCTCTCTGTCTCACTCTGTTGGGGTTAGGGGGTCTCTCTCTGTCACACTCTGTTGGGGTTAGGGGGTCTCTCTCTGTCTCACTCTGTTGGGGTTAGGGGGTCTCTCTCTGTCTCACTCTGTTGGGGTTAGGGGGGTCTCTCTCTGACTCACTCTGTTAGGGTTAGGGGGTCTCTCTCTGTCTCACTCTGTTGGGGTTAGGGGGTCTCTCTGTCTCACTCTGTTGGGGTTAGGGGGTCTCTCTCTGTCTCACTCTGTTGGGGTTAGGGGGTCTCTCTGTCTCACTCTGTTGGGGTTAGGGGGTCTCTCTGTCTCACTCTGTTAGGGGTTAGGGGGTCTCTCTGTCTCACTCTGTTGGGGTTAGGGGGTCTCTCTCTGTCTCACTCTGTTGGGGTTAGGGGGTCTCTCTGTCTCACTCTGTTAGGGGTTAGGGGGTCTCTCTCTGTCTCACTCTGTTGGGGTTAGGGGGTCTCTCTGTCTCACTCTGTTAGGGGTTAGAGGGTCTCTCTGTCTCACTCTGTTGGGGTTAGGGGGTCTCTCTCTGTCTCACTCTGTTGGGGTTAGGGGGTCTCTCTGTCTCACTCTGTTGGGGTTAGGGGGTCTCTCTCTGTCTCACTCTGTTGGGGTTAGGGGGTCTCTCTGTCTCACTCTGTTGGGGTTAGGGGGTCTCTCTCTGTCTCACTCTGTTGGGGTTAGGGGGTCTCTCTCTGACTCACTCTGTTGGGGTTAGAGGGTCTCTCTGTCTCACTCTGTTGGGGTTAGAGGGTCTCTCTCTGTCTCACTCTGTTGGGGTTAGGGGGTCTCTCTCTGACTCACTCTGTTGGGGTTAGAGGGTCTCTCTGTCTCACTCTGTTGGGGTTAGGGGGGTCTCTCTCTGTCTCACTCTGTTGGGGTTAGGGGGTCTCTCTCTGTCTCACTCTGTTAGGGGTTAGGGGGGTCTCTCTCTGTCTCACTCTGTTGGGGTTAGGGGGTCTCTCTCTGTCTCACTCTGTTGGGGTTAGGGGGTCTCTCTGTCTCACTCTGTTGGGGTTAGGGGGGTCTCTCTCTGTCTCACTCTGTTGGGGTTAGGGGGTCTCTCTCTGACTCACTCTGTTGGGGTTAGGGGGTCTCTCTGTCTCACTCTGTTGGGGTTAGGGGGTCTCTCTCTGTCTCACTCTGTTAGGGGTTAGGGGGTCTCTCTCTGTCTCACTCTGTTGGGGTTAGGGGGTCTCTCTGTCTCACTCTGTTGGGGTTAGGGGGGTCTCTCTGTCTCACTCTGTTAGGGGTTAGGGGGTCTCTCTGTCTCACTCTGTTGGGGTTAGAGGGTCTCTCTCTGTCTCACTCTGTTGGGGGTTAGGGGGGTCTCTCTGTCTCACTCTGTTGGGGTTAGGGGGGTCTCTCTCTGTCTCACTCTGTTGGGGTTAGGGGGTCTCTCTCTGTCTCACTCTGTTGGGGTTAGGGGGTCTCTCTGTCTCACTCTGTTGGGGTTAGGGGGGTCTCTCTCTGTCTCACTCTGTTGGGGTTAGGGGGTCTCTCTCTGTCTCACTCTGTTGGGGTTAGAGGGTCTCTCTCTGTCTCACTCTGTTGGGGTTAGGGGGTCTCTCTCTGTCTCACTCTGTTGGGGTTAGGGGGTCTCTCTCTGTCTCACTCTGTTGGGGTTAGGGGGTCTCTCTGTCTCACTCTGTTGGGGTTAGGGGGTCTCTCTAAGTTACTCTGTTGGGGTTAGGGGGTCTCTCTGACTCACTCTGTTGGGGTTAGGGGGGTCTCTCTCTGTCTCACTCTGTTGGGGTTAGGGGGGTCTCTCTCTGTCTCACTCTGTTGGGGTTAGGGGGTCTCTCTGTCTCACTCTGTTGGGGTTAGGGGGTCTCTCTGTCTCACTCTGTTGGGGTTAGGGGGTCTCTCTAAGTTACTCTGTTGGGGTTAGAGGGTCTCTCTCTGTCTCACTCTGTTGGGGTTAGGGGGTCTCTCTCTGTCTCACTCTGTTAGGGTTAGGGGGTCTCTCTCTGTCTCACTCTGTTGGGGTTAGGGGGTCTCTCTCTGTCTCACTCTGTTGGGGTTAGGGGGTCTCTCTATCTCACTCTGTTGGGGTTAGGGGGTCTCTCTCTGTCTCACTCTGTTGGGGTTAGGGGGTCTCTCTCTATCTCACTCTGTTGGGGTTAGGGGGGTCTCTCTGTCTCACTCTGTTGGGGTTAGGGGGTCTCTCTCTGTCTCACTCTGTTGGGGTTAGAGGGGTCTCTCTCTGTCTCACTCTGTTAGGGGTTAGGGGGTCTCTCTCTGTCTCACTCTGTTGGGGTTAGGGGGTCTCTCTCTGTCTCACTCTGTTGGGGTTAGGGGGTCTCTCTGTCTCACTCTGTTGGGGTTAGGGGGTCTCTCTGTCTCACTCTGTTGGGGTTAGGGGGTCTCTCTCTGTCTCACTCTGTTGGGGTTAGGGGGTCTCTCTATCTCACTCTGTTGGGGTTAGGGGGTCTCTCTCTGTCTCACTCTGTTGGGGTTAGGGGGTCTCTCTCTGTCTCACTCTGTTGGGGTTAGAGGGTCTCTCTCTGACTCACTCTGTTGGGGTTAGGGGGTCTCTCTCTGTCTCACTCTGTTGGGGTTAGGGGGTCTCTCTGTCTCACTCTGTTGGGGTTAGAGGGGTCTCTCTCTGTCTCACTCTGTTGGGGTTAGGGGGTCTCTCTCTGTCTCACTCTGTTGGGGTTAGGGGGTCTCTCTCTGTCTCACTCTGTTGGGGTTAGGGGGTCTCTCTCTGTCTCACTCTGTTGGGGTTAGGGGGTCTCTCTCTGTCTCACTCTGTTGGGGTTAGGGGGTCTCTCTCTGTCTCACTCTGTTGGGGTTAGGGGGTCTCTCTGTCTCACTCTGTTGGGGTTAGGGGGTCTCTCTGTCTCACTCTGTTGGGGTTAGGGGGTCTCTCTCTGTCTCACTCTGTTGGGGTTAGAGGGTCTCTCTGTCTCACTCTGTTGGGGTTAGGGGGTCTCTCTCTGTCTCACTCTGTTGGGGTTAGGGGGTCTCTCTCTGTCTCACTCTGTTGGGGTTAGAGGGTCTCTCTCTGACTCACTCTGTTGGGGTTAGGGGGGTCTCTCTGTCTCACTCTGTTGGGGTTAGGGGGTCTCTCTCTGTCTCACTCTGTTGGGGTTAGGGGGTCTCTCTCTGTCTCACTCTGTTGGGGTTAGGGGGTCTCTCTGTCTCACTCTGTTGGGGTTAGGG
>NC_137687.1:1018897-1081397 GCF_963989245.1 Nansenia antarctica
CACCTTTAAAGGCCTCGGTGGCCCCTGGCGCCTGGTTCTTGTCTGGGTGGAACCGGAGGGCCAGCTTCCTGTAGGACTTCTTCAGGTCCTCTTCGGAGGCCTCCTTCTCCACGGCCAGGATCTCATAGTAGTTTTTACAACTCTTAATTCTGCAGACACACAGAGGGCAACCAGAGACAGTTAGATTTAGATTTACTTTTTTTTGGCATTTAGCAGACGCCTTTATCCAAAGCGACTTACAACAAATACATCTATCCATTTACCATTTTAGTTACCAAAGAAAATATCTGACCCTCTCCTGTCGGTCTGGAGTTTTCTCTCTGATGAACCCATTGAAAGATGGTAAATGGACTGACTTATTGAGCGCCTTATTCCAGAGCGCTTTACAACGGCCTCTCATTCACCCATTCACACACACATTCACACACCAATGGCGGCAAGCTACCATGCAAGGCGCCGGCCGGCCCGCTCACTGGGAGCAATTTGGGGTTCAGTGTCTTGCCCAAGGACACTTCGACATGTGACCAGCCGGGACTCGAACCGCCGATCTGCCAACATTGTGATCATTAGATGCCGACTCTACCTCCTGCGCCACAGCCGCCCCTAAAAGGGGTACGCGACTCACTTTTTGACGGCCTCCAGCTGATCGGCGGTGTACGGTTTCGCGGCGGGGTCCGCACCGCTCGGCGCTGAAGTGTTCCCATGGTTACGGTGTTTCACGCCAGAGTCCTCCCCGTTCACGGGGCTGTCGGCGGTCTCGTCAGGAGGTTTCCCGTTCTGTTCGAGGGTCTCTAGTAGATCTGGGGGGACAAGGATACCAGGGTTAGCAGGGTATATACAGGAATCTGGAGGTTCATTTGAAAGTGACAGTTGGATCTAAGTGACAGTTGAATCTAAGTGACAGTTGGATCTAAGTGACAGTTGGATCTAAGTGACAGTTGGATCTAAGTGACAGTTGACACTAGAACAGCCGTGTCTATGTTACCTACTCAGGGTATATACAGGAATCTTGAGGTTAATTTCAATACCTTTCTAAGACTTTTTAAAGACCTTGTCAATATTTTTCCAGACCTTCACTGCCACTTGGAGCTGTAACCGTTTACATCAGTGACACCTTTTAACTTAACAGTTTGAGTTTGCAACAGACTAGACCACTATCATACAACACAATGTCCGGTTGGTATTTCATAATAGTTACAGGACTACAAGTAGGACTACAAGTACAGGACTACAAGTCCCAGGTACCCCCGCACCTTCCTGCAGCCATGGCAGATCTGACCAGCAGTGACACAGTGACAGACATGACAGATCACAGACACACACACACACACCACACACACACACACACACACACACGACCTACGTCTGGCCTGCTCCGTGGGGAACAGCCGCATGGCCTTCTGCAGGAACCTCCGGGCCTTGTCCTCCTGGCCTCCGAGGCTGAGGGCCACCAGAGAGATGTTGACGCACCGCGCGGCCTCCTCCTTGTTTGACTCCATCGCGACGAACAGCCGGAACTGTTTACTCTGTTTCTCTGTCTGGTCGCGCTGTTGATGACGTTTACTCTGTTTTCTCTGGGTCGCGCTGTTGATGACGTTTACAGAAAAAGAAGAAAGTTGGGCTGTGTTCGGAATAGCGTACTAGCATACTACTCATACTAGATATGACGTAGATTTTGAGTATGTAGTACGTTCCGAACGTACAGTATGCGAGATTTGAGTATGCGAGAAATTTAGTAGGCGAGCAGTTACTTCCGGTAAAATTTAAGTCGGTTTTGATGGACACTATCTCGTCTCCTATTTCCCTAAATGCATTTCTATTATTTATTATATTTATTTTTTATATATTTATTATTATTATATTATATTATTATTATATTTATTATATTATATAATTATATTTAGTAGGTAGTATGCAGTATGCTAGTACGCTATTCCGAACACAGCCAGTGGGGTTTCTGGGTCGCGCAATGATGATGTTGGAAAAAAAAAGTGGCGTTTCTGTATGGACGCGCTATGATGACGTGAGTTCAGCCGGAACGTAAATAAAACGTCAGTTCAATGACAACCTCCATGTGCAGGGAGCACCGGTTTATATCTGATGTGGACATACTTACATACTTACATACTTACATGGATACTGTTTAACTACATTGTAAGTTTTAACTGAAACAGTTTGCAGGGAAAGGTGCTGTACAAACCAAGGTTATTATTATGATTAGCCTGTGGTGATTTAGACATTCACCAAGGAGAGCTTGTACCTTTAAGAGTGGGTGTTAAAGGGGCTATGGTTTCCGGTTCCGGGATATACTAGTATTGTTACCATGGTTACTGTTGTTACTTACTGAGTGTATGTTTTGATGTATCTAAAAGTGAGGAGAAGTAAACAACCTCGACTCCAGCCTACGTCTGTCGTCTCATTGTTTGACTCCCACAAGCCTATGTTATTATTATACAGCAATTAAATATCCTGTACCATGATGGTGATGGCTGCTGGCTTCAGGTCAGCTCTATATCTGGGCCTACGTCGTTTGACAGTAGCAGAGAGTTGTTCCCAGGTGAGGTCACACCTGTGCACAGGAGCCACGGGGGCCATCATCTCCCTGGAGACCCACCCAGGGAAACCACCAGGAGCCACGGGGGCCATCATCTCCCTGGAGACCCACCCAGGGAAACCACCAGGAGCCACGGGGGCCATCATCTCCCTGGAGGACCACCCAGGGAAACCACCAGGAGCCACGGGGGCCATCATCTCCCTGGAGAACCACCCAGGGAAACCACCAGGAGCCACGGGGGCCATCATCCCCCTGGAGGACCACCCAGGGAAACCACCAGGAGCCACGGGGGCCATCATCTCCCTGGAGAACCACCCAGGGAAACCACCAGGAGCCACGGGGGCCATCATCTCCCTGGAGACCCACCCAGGGAAACCACCAGCCAAGAAGAAGAAGTGGAGAAGATTCAAGAAGCCGCCTGCGTTTGACGAAGATCTCACCTGGGAGGAGAGACTGGCGGATGCCGTCACGCCTCTATGGCGGCTGAGCTACGACGAGCAACTGCAGCTTAAGCAGAGAGAGCAGGAGAGGATTCTGCTCCAACTCTCTGACTACCTGGCAGACCCGTCGTCTCAACAGGTCTCGACAACACGCCCACACCCACACCCACCACCACCCAGGAGGGATACGCTGAGCTTCCCTCTCCTCCCCATCCTACCGTCCCCGCTACGAGACGGTTACCGTAACAAATCCACCTTCTCCGTCAACGTCGGGGCCGACGGCAACCCCAAGACCGTGGGGTTCTACGTGGGCACCGGCAAGGCAGGGAACATCGTCTGCGTGAACGGGGACCACCTCCTCAACATGCCCGAGAGACACAAGCTGGTGGCCAGGTAACATAGACACGGCTGTTCTAGTGTCAACTGTCACTTAGATCCAACTGTCACTTAGATCCAACTGTCACTTAGATCCAACTGTCACTTTCAAATCAACCTCAAGATTCCTGTATACCCTGCAGGTGCTACCAGGACTTCCTCCGCCTCTCTCCGCTGGCGCCCTGCCTCCTGTTCAACGGCGGGGGTCACTGGCGGGAGGTCACGGTGAGGACCAACGCCGAGGGCCGCGCCATGGCGGTGGTGTACTTCCACCCGCAGGGGCTCACCCCGGGGGAGGTGGGCGTCCACAAGGCCGCGCTGGTGGACTACTTCACCCAGGGTCCTGGGTCTGTGTGTCAGCTGGACTCGCTGTACTTCCAGGAGAGCTCCATGACCCGCTGCAGCCACGAGGAGTCTCCCTACCAGCTCCTCCACGGCCAGACACACCTGCATGAGAAGGTGAATACTGAACGCACTGCTCTGTACCAGGAGCCTGGGTTTGGGGGGTTCCCAATCCTCCCATTACAAGTTTCAACTTCCTATACGCACACACACACACACACGCACGCACGCACGTACGCACACACACACACACACACACACACACACATAGGTTATATAAACACTATGGCGCCATGCTAAAGCGCTCACAAATTAGACAACATAATAAAACAATAGATATCATTAATTAGGCCTATCAAAAAAACACAGTAAAGACAACAACTAGCTAAATAACAGTGTGACACTATTTAGGCTAGTACCACTAGAAAATATTTTCTGACTCAGATGTGGTGAGATGTTTCGAGGCATGGAGATGGACGGGTGCAGTGTGATGTTGTAACGTAGTCTAGACTACTTTGGTAACATTTAAGTGACTTCGTTTTTTCGGTGGGCAGTCCCACTGTTGTTTGTTATTGGATAGATACCGTAGTGAAGACAGACAGGAAAGGAAGGAGGAGAGGGCGTGTCAGCAGGATATGGGCCGGATTCAAACTGGCACTGTGTCTGTGTGCTGTAGGCTGTATATTGCGGTGCTAGACCACTGGACCGCCCAGAACAATTGTAGGACTGTACAGATGACTCAACTAAGGCTTTTAGACCCAAGGACAATAACTTAAAGCTACTCTAGAGTAGCCAAGTTAACAAGACATAATGGAATGGACTGCACTTATATAGCACCTTTAACCAAAGCACTTTACAACGGCCTCTCATTCACCCATTCATTCACACACCAATGGCGGCCAAGCTGCCATGCAAGGGGCTGGCCAGCCGGCCAGCCGGGGCTCGGACCGCCGATCTGCCAACCTTGCCATCATTAGACAGCAGCTCTCCGTCCTGCGCCATAGCCGCCCCATATCAGACAGACAGATACATCAAGAGATGTAGAAGAGATGTAGAAGAGATGTAGAAGAGATGTTACCTTATTTGCTTTTATAACTACTGCCACTTTGTTTATCTTGTCGCTGCAAAGTCAAGGAACTGAAGCCTAAGTATGTTACTCTCTCATACTTGTATAATGGGATGTGACAATAAACTTGAAACTTCAAGGAAGCTTAATGGAAGCTTCATTAATAGAAATGACACTTTTGATTTGGAGGCCATTCCATGGTTGTGTTAAAGGACCATGTACACTCCACTCATTGTTTAGGAAAGCACCACTTTGGCTTTCATGTTTAGAAAATCTCTGACCAGCTAAATTGCTAAAGGCTACAAATGATATGATTTCCACATCAGGAAACATTTTGTAATGTTTTCATCGACTGCCAGAAATATGTTTTTGTTACTACACAAGAGGGAAAGTCACTTGACACTTTCCCCGAATGGCCTTTTGGGATGGGATTATGTAACAATGTCAAATGATTATGAGAGACCCCCACTCTACTCCTCAGTAAAGTGTTTTCATGTTTTCATCCCTGTCGTCCACAGCTGCTGGGGTTCAACTTCCGCATCTCAGCTGACGCCTTCTTCCAGGTGAACCAGGGAGCAGCGGAGGTCCTGTACCGAACCGTGAGAGAGATGGGCCTCCCGGAGGAGGGAGGGAGAACGGACAGAGGGGGAGGAGGGGGAGGGGGAGAGGGAGGAGGTGGTGGAGGAGGTGGAGGTACGCTCTTGGACGTGTGCTGCGGGACCGGTGCCATGGGCATCGTCATGTCCCCCAGGGCGGAGCGGGTGGTGGGCGTGGAGCTGGTCCAGCAGGCGGTGGAGGACGCCAGGCACAACGCCCGCCTCAACGGCCTCCTGAACTGTGAGTTCCACCCGGGCAAGGCCGAGGTGGTCCTCCCCGGGCTGCTGGCCCAGCTGGGCCCCCCCTCCCCCTCCTCAGCCGGGCTCACGGCGGTGGTGAACCCCTCCCGCTCCGGCCTGCACTACCGCGTGGTGCGGGCCCTGAGGAACCACCCCTCCATACGGAGGCTGGTGTACGTCTCCTGCAAGCCGGAGGGGGAGGCCATGAGGAACTTCATGGAGCTGTGCTGCGTCCCAGACCCAGGGGGGAGGAGGGGGCTCACAGGGGACGCCTTCAGCCCCACGGTGGCTGTGCCTGTGGACATGTTCCCACACACGGCACACTGCGAACTGGTGCTTGTTTTCGAGAGATAGAGGGAGAGGGAGTGGGGGGGGGAGAGAGGGAGGGAGTGGGGGGAGGGGGAGAGAGAGGGTGGGAGGGAGAGAGGGAGTGGGGGGGGGAGGGAGGGAGAGAGGGACAGAGGGACAGAGGGAGTGGGGGGGAGAGAGAGAGAGAGGGAGGGAGAGAGGGAGTGGGGGGGAGAGAGAGAGGGAGACAGGGAGAGAGAGAGAGGGAGAGAGAGAGAGGGAGGGAGGGAGAGAGAGAGAGAGGGGTAGGGAGGGAGAGAGGGAGTGGGAGGGAGAGAGGGAGGGAGAGAGGGGGAGGGAGAGAGGGAGTGGGGGGGAGAGAGAGGGAGGGAGAGGGAGAGAGAGAGAGAGCTGATTCCAAGAACCTCTCGATGGAGAGTGTTGCAGATATGGACCAGCTGTTTCTATAGCGATGGCAGTGAGGAATCACAATAAATGAATTCATAAATGATGATGAGTTATATGGAGTTATTTATAATCAAGGTGTTGTTGAAAAGAAACAGTTGTGATTTGGGCACTATACATCAACTGTCAGAGGGATGGACTTACCAAAGTTTGAATCTCGATTGATTTAATACTACCATACAGCAAGGCAAGGCACATGTATGTATTTTTATAGCACATATTCCTCCTGTTTTAGAGACGCGACACTGGCTTCCTGTTAAGTTCAGAATAGATTTCAAGATCCTTCTGCTTGTTTATAAAGCTCTCACTCACTGGCACAGAGCTCTCAGGTCTTCTGCTAGCATATCAGCCCAATAGAGCTCTCAGGTCTTCTGCTAGCATATCAGCCCAATAGAGCTCTCAGGTCTTCTGACGCTGGTTTTCTCAAAAGAAGAGATTTAGTGAGGCTGCATTCTCATTTTATGCTCCAGATTGTGGAATGCACTGGCAGTTTACATTAGAGATGCAACGTCAGCACATATGTTCAAGTCAAGACTAAAAAATTTATTATTATTATTATTATAGCACATATTCATACAAAATTAATGTAGACTCATAGTGCTTTACATAAAAACATGATTATTAATTATAATGTAATTATAAATTAAAAAGTGAACATTTTAAATGGGTCCTCATATAACATTCAATACAATTAAAAGCCGGAACAAACAAAGTAAGACACAGTAACAATTTAAAATGTTCAGGTTTTTAAAAATAAATAAATAAAAACAAGTCAATCAGTTATAAAAGCCTGGCCTGACTCTGTTTGGTGAGGTAACAGTTCTGTCTGCAACACCGGAGCAACAGCTTCATATTTACACTTGTTACATCACATTATTTTTCTCCATATGTACACTAGATGGCGCCAAACTGCTTGCCTATCAACTTCCTCAGTGTAAGTATAGAAATATTATTAACTAGAAACTATTTGTTATATATGACTATTAGATTGTCATTGTCATCAACTTTATTGTCATTACAGAGTACAAGTACCAGACAACGAAATGCAATTCAGCATCTAACCAGAAGTGCAAATAGTGATATAAAACAACATCATAGACTTAGGTACAGTATGTATGCAAGTATGGTAGTTAAAGGTATATACAGTTATGAGCTATGTACAGTTAAGGTAGATATGTACAGTTAAGGTAGATATGTACAGTTAAGGTAGATATGTACAGTTAAGTTAGATATGTACAGTTAAGGTAGCTATGTACAGTTAAGGTAGCTATGTACAGTTAAGGTAGATATGTACAGTTAAGGTAGATATGTAGAGTTAAGGTAGATATGTACAGTTAAGGTAGCTATGAACAGTTATGGTAGATATGTACAGTTAAGGTAGATATGTACAGTTAAGGTAGATATGTACAGTTAAGGTAGCTATGTACAGTTAAGGTAGATATGTACAGTTATGGTAGATATGTACAGTTAAGGTAGATATGTACAGTTAAGGTAGATATGTACAGTTAAGGTAGATATGTAGAGTTAAGGTAGATATGTACAGTTAAGGTAGATATGTACAGTTAAGGTAGATATGTACAGTTATGGTAGACATGTACAGTTAAGGTAGCTATGTACAGTTAAGGTAGCTATGTACAGTTAAGGTAGATATGTACAGTTAAGGTAGATATGTACAGTTAAGGTAGACATGTACAGTTAAGGTAGATATGTACAGTTAAGGTAGATATGTACATTTAATGCAGCTATATATTGTAAGCTATGTGCAGATTCATAAGTAGTGGCTATATCAAAGGAGGTATGTGCAATGTGCAAAATAAATGGTACGTGCGAAGGTCGGACTTCCCTGTGAGGATTTGGATGGAGACACATTAGTGCTGGTATATAGAGGACTCCTACACTAAACGTTATGTAACCTGCGTCTATTTTAGGTTGAAAATGATTTGAATTGTTTTGCATCTCTCAATAACCATGGTTCAAAAAGAGTGTGTGATATTTGATTAGCATTAATGTGGTTATTAATGTAAAGCCTCATAATAATTGCTAATGTGGTTAAGATAATTGATCGAATGATTTGTAGCTTTAATAAGAACCTTTCTTCATTGGCCTTATTTTAACATTGACATAAATGTACAGCATCTGTCTAGGGACGGGCGTTTTAAATGATTTCACTGTTCAAATAATCACATTTGGATATTCGGATAGTCAAAAACAACATATTAAATTAGTAAATTAACCTGACATGAATCAGGAAACCAACTGACCATTCATTCCACATAATAAAATACTAATGAATATGAACACTAAGCTCTGTTCAATATATCATATTATTCTAATAACCATGACGATCCCTCCATGTAACTAAATCAGCATTAGTCTTAAAAGTATTAATCAACCTCACTGGTTATAGGTCGCAAAGCTGCAACTCTTGTGCATTACTGTAGATATATAACGACATCTAATATAAGATCAAGACCAATCAAAGTTCACTGCAGTTCACCAAGTGTTTGCTTGCTCTTGCAGACTCGCAGTTAATATGTGCCTACGGTCTCTGTGCTTGGAAACAGCACCGCCGGCTGTGTGTCGTCACATGTTGCAGCGAGTGTCCTTGCATAACAGGGTAAGTGTTCTCTTCTCAGTCTCGCAAAAGGTCAGAGGGAGACGATGTCGCACCCCCAGACCAGACCTGGACCAGACCTGATCCATCCTGTTGGTCATGGTCATCACCAGGCTCCTCGCCGTGCCAGGGCAGAGCACCGGGCACCCCCCCCCCCCCCCCCCCCGTGGAGATGGAAGAGATTAGATGCCCCAGGTTCATGTGCCCTGGGGATTGCATCGCCTATCTTTATTACCATGACTCACTGGCCTCGGTAAGTGCCAGTGTCACCCTATTGCACATGTTTTAGGGTGAGTTAACAAATATTGGCGGCAGATTACAGATCAGCATCAGTCAGTTGCAACAGACTGTTGCAGAAATGTTCTTCTTGTTACGTCACAGGTGGAGGTATTCCCCTGTGATGCACAGGAGGCTGAACCTGAGCAAGATCAGATTTAATAAAATGTTAAGACCTCTAAAAATTAAAAGCATTCGAAGCCTTCAAATATATCTATTCATCACATTCCCGGTGGGTCAGACGTTTACATACTTAGTTGGTATGTGGTAGCGTCGCCTTTTCAATTGTTTAACTTGGATCAAAGGTGTCGGGTAAGCCTTCCACAAGATTCCCACAATAAGTCGGTGGAATTTTGGCCCATTCCTCCTCCTGACAGAACTGGTGTAACTGAGTCAGGTTCGGAGGCCTCCTTGCTCGCACACACCTTTTCAGTTCTGCCCACAAAGGTTGTATAGGATTGAGGTCAGGGCTTTGTGACGGCCACACCCACACCTTGACAGTGTTGTACTTGAGCCATTTTGCTTCCATCATTTTCCTTTCTCATGATTCCATCTATTTTGTGAAGTGCACCAGTCATTTCAGGCACTCCTCGTAAACACTGTTTTTAATTATATTCGTCACTTTGTCATGTATCTGTGTATTATCTCTTTTTGTACTGTATTGCAATGTAATGCATTTTGCTGTGCCTGCTTATCTTGTATTGTCTTGCTTTGTCTTGTATTGTCATGTAGTGTATAGTTGCCTGTTGTGTCGCTTTGTTGTGCTTGCGGATGTTTTTAATGACACTACACCATTCATTTTGTAATAGCCTGCTCAGGGACTACAGATGGGAATTAGCTCATGAGCTAACTCTGGCACATTTACATTGATGTGGAAACTGATTTGTTGATTAATGTGCACTGTCCCTGGTAAATAAATAAATAAAATAAAATAAAGTCCCTCCTGCAGCAAAGCCCCCCCACAACATGATGCTGCCCCCCCCCTGTGCTTCACGGTTGGGATGGTGTTCTTCTTGCAAGCCTCCCCCTTTTTGAATGAATGAATGAATGAATGAATGAATGGTCTTTATTGTCATTGATATAGTACAGGTACAAAACAACGAAATTTAGTAGGGGGGGCTCCCCTGGTGCTAGGAAAAAAGACTAAAAACAAGAAGGGAAAAGAGCTGGTTTACATAAATAAAGGCTATGTACACTATCCACTATACTATACTGTACAGATAAAACACTGTGCTGTACTCTATGCTATGCTATACCTATTCTAACATTTCCTATTTCTCTGCAACCTTATAGGTAGGGTTGTCATATTGCACATAGTGTTATTGCACATTCATTTAAAGTGAAACATTTTTCCTCTAAACAATAACACTATGGTCTAAACAAAAACACAGTAACTATGGTCATTATGGCCAAACAGTACAATCTTTCATCAGACCAGAGGACATTTCCCCCCAAAAAGTACAGATCTTTGTCCTCATTTACTGTTGCCAACCGTAGTCTGGCTTTTTATTCTTTTTTTTTTACGCTTTTGGAGCAGCGGGTTCTTCCTTCTTCCTTACTGAGAAGCCTTTCAGGTTGTGTCGATAGAGGGCCTGTTTAACTTTAACACAGGGGACAGCGTTGGTTACGGTCGTCAGGGGAGACGGTTAGTGACAGTTCGTGACGTTAGAATTATAAGGTTCTATCTCCATTTTTGTCCAAATTTAGTTTTTTACATAATCTGATCCATCAGGTGTTTATTAATGCCTGTGTGGTGTTATTTTTAAAATGTTGACATTTTTGAGTTAGTAATTAATAAAATACAAAGGTTCCATCTCACAAAACATAATGGAATGTAAAAACTTTGACGCTCAATATCTCTGAACTGCCCTAAACGGAGATAGAACCTTATCATTCTAAACTCACGACTTGTTTAACTGTGGATGTCGATACTCTGGTGCCTGTTTCCTCCAGCATCTTCACAACGTCCTTGGCTTTGATCTGGGATCGATTTAGATTTTTCGCACCAAAGTACCAAAGTACGTTTCATCTCTAGGAGACAGAACGCGTCTCTTTCCTGAGTGGTATGATGACTGTGTGGTCCCATGGTGTTTATATACGTGTGCACTATTGTTTGTACCAGGTGACATTGGTACCTCGAGGTGTTTGGAAATCGCTCCCAAGGATGAACCAAACGTGTGGAGGTCCACAATTCTTTTTCTGAGGTCTTGGCCGATTTCTTTAGATTTTCCCATGCTGTCAAGCAAAGAGGCATTTACATTTGACATTTTTGGCATTTAGCAGACGCCTTATTCCAAAGCGACTTACAATCCATACATTTGAATACTAAGCAAGTGAATCATCAATCCACCAGTCGTAGCAGGAAGAGTAATCCAGCTCAGGCCCGGGGCCATTGGTAGAAGGAAACTGGAGAAACAGAGAAACAGTACAAGGGGGGCAATAGAAGTTCTTAGGGACACAGTGACAGTAGAGGGGAAAAGCGGGTGTCCTCAGGAGACGCAGTGCTGGGGGGCAGAAGATTTGAAAGTAGGCCTTAAAATACATCCACAGGTACGCCTCCAATTGACTCATATGATGATGTCAATATGATGTCTTATAAATTGACTCACATGATGTCAATTAGCCAGAAGCTTCTGAAGCCATGACATAATTTTCTGGAATTCCCCAAGCTGTTTAACGGCACAGTCAACTTTGTGTATGTAAACATCTGACCCACTGTCTGACCTGTGATATATGACATAATGTGACGTAAGCAGAGTGACATGAGCAAAACAATCTGTTGAACTTCAGACTTCAACTGCAGTACATGGGGCGTCTGTGTCTCAGGAGGTAGAGGCTGTGTCTCAGGAGGTAGAGGCTGTGTCTCAGGAGGTAGAGGCTGTGTCTCAGGAGGTAGAGGCTGTGTCTCAGGAGGTAGAGGCTGTGTCTCAGGAGGTAGAGGCTGTGTCTCAGGAGGTAGAGGCTGTGTCTCAGGAGGTAGAGGCTGTGTCTCAGGAGGTAGAGGCTGTGTCTCAGGAGGTAGAGGCTGTGTCTCAGGAGGTGGAGGCTGTGTCTCAGGAGGTAGAGGCTGTGTCGCAGGAGGTAGAGGCTGTGTCTCAGGAGGTAGAGGCTGTGTCTCAGGAGGTAGAGGCTGTGTCTCAGGAGGTAGAGGCTGTGTCTCAGGAGGTAGAGGCTGTGTCTCAGGAGGTAGAGGCTGTGTCTCAGGAGGTAGAGGCTGTGTCTCAGGAGGTAGAGGCTGTGTCGCAGGAGGTAGAGGCTGTGTCTCAGGAGGTAGAGCCGCCGTCTAATGATCACAAGGAGGTAGAGGCTGTGTCTCAGGAGGTAGAGCCGCCGTCTAATGATCACAAGGTCGGCAGATCTCAGGAGCTGTGTCTCAGGAGGTAGAGGCTGTGTCTCAGGAGGTAGAGGCTGTGTCTCAGGAGGTAGAGGCTGTGTCTCAGGAGGTAGAGGCTGTGTCTCAGGAGGTAGAGGCTGTGTCTCAGGAGGTAGAAGCTGTGTCTCAGGAGGTAGAGGCTGTGTCTCAGGAGGTAGAGGCTGTGTCTCAGGAGGTAGAGGCTGTGTCTCAGGAGGTAGAGGCTGTGTCTCAGGAGGTAGAGGCTGTCTCTCAGGAGGTAGAGGCTGTGTCTCAGGAGGTAGAGGCTGGTGGAGGTAGAGGCTGTGTCTCAGGAGGTAGAGGCTGTGTCTCAGGAGGTAGAGGCTGTGTCTCAGGAGGTAGAGGCCGTGTCTCAGGAGGTAGAGGCTGTGGCGCAGGAGGTAGAGGCTGTGTCTCAGGAGGTAGAGGCCGTGTCTCAGGAGGTAGAGGCTGTGTCTCAGGAGGTAGAGGCTGTGTCTCAGGAGGTAGAGGCTGTGTCTCAGGAGGTAGAGGCTGTGTCTCAGGAGGTAGAGGCTGTGTCTCAGGAGGTAGAGGCTGTGTCTCAGGAGGTAGAGGCTGTGTCTCAGGAGGTAGAGGCTGTGTCTCAGGAGGTAGAGGCTGTGTCTCAGGAGGTAGAGGCTGTGTCTCAGGAGGTAGAGGCTGTGTCTCAGGAGGTAGAGGCTGTGTCTCAGGAGGTAGAGGCTGTGTCTCAGGAGGTAGAGGCTGTGTCTCAGGAGGTAGAGGCTGTGGCGCAGGAGGTAGAGGTTGTGTCTCAGGAGGTAGAGGTTGTGTCTCAGGAGGTGGAGGCTGTGTCTCAGGAGGTAGAGGCTGTGTCTCAGGAGGTAGAGGCTGTGGCGCAGGAGGTAGAGCCGCCGTCTAATGATCACAAGGTCGGCAGATCGGCGGTTCGAGCCCCGGCTGGCCACATGTCGAAGTGTCCTTGGGCAAGACACTGAACCCCAAATTGCTCCCAGTGAGCGGGCCGGCCGGCGCCTTGCATGGTAGCTTGCCGCCATTGGTGTGTGAATGGGTGAATGAGAGGCCGTTGTAAAGCGCTTTGGAATAAGGCGATATGTAAGTCAGTCCATTTACCATTTAGCCAGGAGGCCAGCGGTCTCTGGGTCTCTGGTTCCATCTCCACCCCAGGTAAGGAGCCGGATGTGAGCTAGTGACTGGAGGGTCGCTGGCAGCATATGGAAGGTGCCTAACCACTGCCATTGTGCCCTTGAGCAAGGCATTTAACCCCTAACTGCTCTGAAGATGGCTGACCCCGAGGCCAGAGCTCTGTTACTCTGGGGGGCGGGGGGGGGTTGGGGGGCCGTGTGCACCAACTACATCTTGTTGTCTCAGTACTTGCGCTCTAATCAATGACAATAAAGTTGGATCTTATCTTTTATCTTATAATTCCTACTCATCACACAGCAGAATGCAATGTTAGGAGTCCCACCAAGATTAAGATTGAGATTAAAGATTATGATGTGGATTCGTCACTCCGGTTATGCGAGTTCAATCGAGTGAGATACTCTCGGCGGGAGAGGGGAGGGGGGGGGGGGGGGGGCGGGGGGCTTCATTGAGGGTACATATAGAGACGAATAGAATATAATAACAAAATATGAGAAGCCCAAAAAATTATAATTATCGAACTATATATATATACATTTAAGGCAAGACAAAATTTAATATACAAACAATTTTGCACAGGTTGGATAGTACACTTTGTGTGTGTTTGTGTGTGGTGTACTTCTATGTGTGGTGTGCGGGCGCACGCATTGGGGGGGAGGGGTCGTGTCTATGTGTGTATCTGTGTGTGTGTGTGTGTGTGTGTGTGTGTGTGTGTGTGTGTTATTTATTTAGCAGTCTTATGGCCTGGGGAAAACGCTGTTCTTCAGTCTGTTGGTGCTCTGGTGTCCCACGCAGACAGGATATGGAGCAATACATCAATACAATTTCTAACAATGTAAAGTAGTGTTCTAGTTAACGCTGTTCTTCAGTCTGTTGGTGCTCTGGTGTCCCACGCAGACAGGATATGGAGCAATACATCAATACAATTTCTAACAATGTAAAGTAGTGTTCTAGTTAACTAGGTAACAATGTAAAGTAGTGTTCTAGTTAACTAGGTAGCAGTGGGGCGATTACTCACCCAATCCATTGCGTTGTTGCAGTATTTGGGCTCGACTAGCGAGTTTGTGTTGTGATTCTCAACAACGTTGAAACGTAGTTCCGTGTTTCAAAATAAAAGTCAAAAGTAAAAAACATTGTGATCGGTTGCCGCACATGCGGATCAAAACACTGGACCGTGTCTACGTGTGGACACGATGTGTCTAGACGTTTATTTGCGCTTATGGCCTTCCATCCATACGGGGCGTCCCGTGCAGCTGCCTGCATCACTGAGGCTACGCAGGCTAACGTGATGTTTCCACCACATACAGAACAGCCTGCATCAACTTACATTACGTAATTACTTTTCTCAGGGTCTAGCTTTTGCAAGTGAATATGTTACAGTACATGTGGGAAAACGGTACATGTGGGGAAACTAGGGTTAGGGTTAGGTGCTAGGGTGCTACGGTTACGGTTAAGGTTAGGGATAGGGTTAGGGGTAGAGTTAGAGTTAGGGTTAGGGTTAGACATGCCAGCATGTACCAAGTCACCATAGCACCTAACCCTAACCCTAGTTTTCCCACATGTACCGTAACACACACATGAGGTCATGTCAAGGAAAGATCAAAGATCAAAGGTCAAAGGTCAAAGGAAAAGGGAAAACCCCCAGCAGGTAGAAGACAAGATAATCTACCACTCCAACAACATACTTCATTTTTACTACCAGCAATGAAACGGACTATATATCTGTATCTGGAATGATTAAGAAGATCAACAATAAGGCTGGTTGACTCATCCTGTCAGCCCTAAAAGTGGACAGACGAGTCGTGGCGTGTGGCGGCCTCTACCAGCTCAGTCATGTGCTTATGAGGCAACAGGATCAGTCATTCCAGATCATTATATACTTACTGTATGTAAAGTGCAGTCGTCTGTGTCTGTGTCGTGGCCCATTATGAAACCGTACGTAAACGTCTGGTAGAAAAGGAAAAAAAACAACCTGTTGTATGAACGTATCAACGTTGTATGAACGTGACAGACAGTGTCGGGGGGAAGAAGCTACTCTGAAAATGTAATTTAACTAGACTACCAATGACTTTACAAGGGAAGAGGAACATTTTCAAATAGAAAGCGCATTGTTTTTCTTTTTAAACCACAACATTTTAGCTTTTTAAACCATGGCATAACACTGTTTTTTACTATTATTTTTTAATGACTGGACTTTTTAAATAGGCACTACATTGTATAAACACTGCTATGTCTGTCTGTTTTTATTGTATGTATTAATGTATGTGACCTATGTGTGTTTTTAATGTGGAAAATGTGTTCTTGAGCTGCACTTCTGCCTGTCGAAGGACAATTTCTGTCACTGTGTGACACAATAAAGCTATCTGCAATCTTGAATCTTGAATCTTGACTAGATTTAAGCCTTGTCTACTTAGAGTAAAGTGTGTGTGTGTGTGTGTGTGTGTGTGTGTGTGTGTGTGTGTGTGTCGGGGGGGGGGGGAGGCGATGAAGGATGCAATATTAAATATTATATTTTGTGTTTTTGTTTTCCGGTGGAAAAATGTTAGTGAGTAGTGACAGTATCTTCCTACACCACTATATGGCCACGAGAACTACCAGAGACTACGACAGTACGATTTTAATGTAGTTGATATACCACTGACCACACTACTGCACAACTAGTTTAACTAACTAACACCACACTACTGAGAGATGCAGTTGAACAACATGCACATTCTGGGGGTGGGTATTCCATCAAAGTCGCTAAAGGAAAAAATCCAGGTTTATTTTAAAATAAGCCTGGATTTTCCTTTAGCGACGTTGATGTAATACCCCCCTGATAGTTTAATAACTAAATGTAATTGGAACAACATGTCCATCACTTGAAAGTGACGCGTGACAAGTATGCTTTAAGATCCTTACGTGTCTCTGTAGATCTACATCCTATATGTACTGTCGTGGTAGTTACCTGGTTGCAGCTGTGATACAACAGCATTATTATTGTCCAGTGTGAAAATGTATTTTAATCTATTTTCTTTGTTTAATGTTATTACTATGCTAATGTAACTTTAGGGCCCTGCAGGAAATGTTTGGGGTTGGGTGGGGGGGTGGGCAGAAATTTGTAAAAAAAAAAGAAAAGAAAATCAACATGTTTAATCATATTGTATTGTGTAACTTTTGAATAAAAATACTTATGTGTGTGTGGTTGTGTAGGTACCGTTACCATCCTTATACAGTCTCTAGGGTAACGGACAGACTCCCCTGGTAGCCTCTCACATGCATCCAGAGCAGAGCAATCAAGTGTTTCCTAATTGCGGTGACCTACTTTAAGTGTGACTGCAGGGCACCAGACTCTCTCTGAGTGACAGGGGAAAGGGAAAGGGGACGGATGGACAACGCCTACTAAAACACAAACCAGGCGATCTTTCCCATGTTGACACAGAGAAGTTGCGTAACTCCCACAACAACCATCAACGATATGATCAAACAAATGAGCATGCATTACATGACTTAGAAAAAAGAAAAAAAAGAGAAAATCTGCATGATGACTTTCACCCCGGATTGTAAAACATAAAAACGTGAAACATCAGATAAGCAGACGACCAATGAGACCGTCGGGCGTAAGGTGGCATCGAACTGGCCTCGACCAATTGGCAGTCTTTTAAAAACGACGTCTGAAACGGGATATCAGACAGAGAGGGAACCCAACATCACCAGCAAACATTTGACGATCCATGGATCCATCACATCCCTTCTCTTAATCCGCTTGTTGGAAGACGCGCTTTGAAGACGCGCGTAATTTACGCACACACGGTAACAATGTTTCCGATCATCACTGCTCTTTGATCTGATGTGAGGATGAATATGATGATGAATTATGATACGAGCTTACGTGTGTCAGCCTGCCGGTGTGCTGGAGCATTGCTGCTTGCTGGCCTCGTTTGGCCAAGTAGGCAGGCAGAGACAGACCCACCCTTCACTGTTTGCTGTGTGTTAGTGGAACAGTGCTTTAGTGCTTTACAGAGAGGCTTTAGTTCCTGGTCGGATAGATAGAACCAGCGCGTTTTTTTAGAAGCGCGTTTTTTTTTATTCCCACCATTTGGAATGAATTAGTTTTCTCTCTCTCTCTCTGTCTCTCTCTCTCTCTCTCTCTTCTAGGTCTCCTCTGTTAAATTATAGTATTATTATTATTTGGTGAATAATTGGTGAACCAAAAATGACTGAAACGGAGACGAGGACCGTGAACCAGACCCATCCGGGCCAGCAGAATGGTACCGCTCAGACGCAGAATGGAGATGTGTCCTCGGTGGCCTCGGAGTCCAGTCGAGACGATGTGTTTGATGTGACCTATAAAGAGAAAGAGGGCCCGAAGCCCGCGACCCGGTACGTCTGGAGGAACATCATCCTGATGGTCCTGCTACACGGCGGGGCGCTGTACGGCCTGACCTTCGTCCCGTCCACCTCGCTCCTCACCCTGGCTTGGAGTAAGTAAAGACTTACATCACTACATCTATCACTGTCTATTAGGCCTACAGCCGTGTTTGTTTATTTATTTGTGCCATTTTGTTTATTGTGTTTTGTTTATTGATATCTATTATTACAGCCGTGTTTATTTATTTGTGCCATTTTGTGTTTTGTTTATTGTTTTTTATTGATTTGTTTACCCCCCTCCCTCCCTCCACTGGCTGTTGCTCCTCTCTTGTTGTTTTCCATTTCCACGCTTGTTACTGTAAGAAGTTGATAAATAGAATAGCGTGATCCCTGGTGATCCCTGATCCACCGAGAGAACAGAATGTGCTGAGCAAAGTGTGATGCATTTGTAAAGTAGGTGCACGCAGTGTCGGTGACGTTACAGCGACAGTCAGTCCCGCTGTAAGAGTGATTGTTGTTGGATGTGGGTAGGGGAAGCTATTCCTGGGCACGCCGGTGTGAGGTGACACATTCTCCACCAATAAAACATCCTAGAAATGCACTGACTCCACCAATAAGCTGCAGAGGTTTATTGTGTGTGTGTGCCAATTGTCAGATACATCTGGAATGTATGGCTGTAAGGCATAGCGGGGCCTGTTCACAAGATGTTTCTCAGGAAAATACCCTACTAAAAACTAGCATCCGGTGATTGTTTCACAGTTGTTAAAACTGTGCATTTGGGGGGGGCTTTCTGACTTGTTGTTTATCTGCTGATAGATTAGAGAGACAGGACCGAAAGCATGACTTGGATTACCGAACAGCCCAAACTTTGTATCTGCTGTTGCTATCTTTTTGTACCCTCCCCGCCCCCCTCTATCCCTCTCTTCGCAATGCTGAACTGCATATTATTTCACTGGTCCAGACAAAGAACAATTGCCCGTCCCAATAGACATTCCATTGTGCGCAGGATGGCACCACAACAGAATGTCCTTCTTTGCTGGGTTGGAGGCCCTGAATCCTGAACATCCTTAGCAGGCCTTGTGCTGGCTTGACATAGAAACACATTCAGTAGTTTTCGCGAAAACAACAAGTGTGTGTGAGAGAGTGAGCAGACATGCATAGGCTACGTACTCCCACGGCTTGCCTGCCAACGTTAATAACTCTGCCATGACAGACCGACCGACTGACGATGGGCAGAACAACATGATGTCCTGCCCTGGGTCCTGTGACTCCCGCATCATGGGGTCTAAAAGGCGCCTCTCTCTCTCTGTCCGTCTCTCTCTCTCTCTCTCTCTCTCTTTGTCTCTTTTCTCTCTCTCTCCCTCCCCCCCTCTCTCTCTCTCTCTCTCTCTCTCTCTCTCTCTCTCTCTCTCTCTGTGGGAACAGTAAACATCTGTGTGTGCCAAGTATGTTTGCCTCTCTTCATAGAAGTAACCAAACATGTCCCCCCCCCCCTGTCCCTCCAGGTGTGGTGTGCTTCATCATCAGTGCCCTGGGTGTGACTGCAGGAGCTCACCGCCTCTGGAGCCACAGGTCCTACAAGGCCTCCGCGCCTCTGAGAGTCTTCCTCGCCCTCGCCAACTCCATGGCTTTCCAGGTAAAACAGGACGACACGACTACCTGCAAGTAGGGGGGGGGGGGGTGTTCCTTGAACGTTGTCAAAGAAAAATTCAGGTTTATTCTGATTTAAGTCTCGTGAGACTTATAAAAACAAGCCTGGAAGTTATCGAGTTAACGAGTTATCAAAAATCAGCCTGGATTTTTCCTTTAGCGACGTTGATGGAATACCCCCCAGGTGTTGAGGGTTTAACGATGATAAAAAGCTATCGGACATCCAACCCACCCGTGACCCAGGCATACATGGTTTTGATTGTGTGTTGGATTATGTTTGTCCGATGTTCCCTCTGGATTTAATGAAAATGTGTTTAATCTAATCTGTGATTTGGCCATTCGGAATGTATTTTCTTTGCTGATGCTCCGCCTTGATCAGCTGATCAGTGGGTCACCTGACCTCTTTGTCTATGGAGCTAGAACTCTCTGCTGGGTATTTTCTTGACTCTTTTAGTAATCCTAATCCTTATGTGTCAGTGTAACAGAGTTGAGATGGTAGACCTCACTGTAGCTGGTTAACATCAGGGGGGGGGGGGGGTCTCATGTATCGGCAAGCCAGAGGTTGCGAGTTCAAGGCTCGGTCATGTGGTACCGGGGGTAGTGGTGGTGGCCTAGTGGATAGTGAGATGGACAGGTGATGAGTTAAAATCCCACCTGTGGAACACCACCACTAGTGTGCCCTAGAGTGAGGCACTTAGCCTTCAGTTACTCCAGGGAGACTGTCCGTGTAATCTCGAATTGTCATTTGCTAAAAGGGTCAAATATAACTGGTCTCTGCCAGCCTAGAGGTTGCAAGTTCGATCAGAGGGACACCTGCAAGAGTTAAGTGACAGTTGGTGGTTGCTACGGCAACGTGCTCTGACCAGACCTGCTTTCGTCTTTGGCCAGCTCTCAAACAAACGTCTGAAACGTAAAAACTATTCATGTTTGGGCTTATATGTTGATATTTGAAGTGACAGTAAGAGTTGCTCTACGTTTCCATGTAAAGATTGTGAATATAGACATACAATTGTAGCCGTGGGAGCAGTTTGCAAAATGTGTCGTTTTATCGTTTGTTTTTTTCTTACAGAACGACATCTTCGAATGGGCCAGGGACCACCGGGTCCACCACAAGTTCTCGGAGACGGACGCGGACCCCCACAACGCCATCCGCGGGTTCTTCTTCGCCCACATCGGCTGGCTGCTGGTCCGCAAGCACCCCGACGTCATCGAGAAGGGCCGGAAGCTGGAGCTCACGGACCTGAAGGCGGATAAGGTCGTCATGTTCCAGAGACGGTAAGGGAACAGAAGTTTTAGTTTATCGTTTTGCCATTTAGCCAGACGCTTTTAATCCAAAGCGACTTACATTTACGAATTACAGGGACATTCCCCCTGGAGTAACTGAGTGCTAAGTGTCTTACTCAAGGGCACACTAGTAGTGGTGTGGTTTCAGGCGGGATTTGAACTCACAACCTTCCGATCACAAGTCCAACTCACTATCCACTAGACCACCACTACCCCGAAGTGACCAGTACACTGACCTGACCGCTTATGAACGTATGGTTCTGCCCGGGGTTATCGAGCTGGAAGGTTGGCTGGAATCTGGAATCTGGAATTGGGGGGGCGGGGGGGACTGCTTTTAAAGTGGTTGAATACCTTCCAGTACCATTGTCTGTCTCAGGCTTATTAAAATGTTCATCTTTAGAAGGGGAATTTCCTTGCTATATGCACCATCCCCTCTGAAAGATGTCAATGCCTTTGTGTGTATTAGCTTTGAGGAAATGTTGTTGTGCAAAGTGTTGCTTCACTTTCACTGCCTCCTCTTCAGAGTTATCTATCTATCATATTCATCCAATCCATTACCGGTGGGCCTAATACAGGGTTTGTTGTGGAAGTACGGTACTCTAGATTCTAGAATGTTGTTAGAGGAACTGATGATACGACCCACAATGTTCTTGGCTGCATGGCTGATGCATTGGTGCCAACCCTCGCAATTTGCATTTTAGCATTTGCATCTGCCCATTTAAGGAGAGGAAGTGTTTGTCTGCGTCACGACGGCCACCTTTCACCTACTTTGTTAGTGTAATGTATGTAGACTTGTAGAGAGGTTGCGGTGCTGGAATTTCCCTATCAGCTATTAAAGTACAGACGACAATACTTGAGACTAGTAGAGGAGATTAGATTAGATCAGATCAGATGATTGCAACAAAAAAGTGAGTCTAGTCCATGTAGATGGTGGAGGTTGTGCATGTGTGTCTGTGACATCAGCAG
Organism: Nansenia antarctica; assembly: GCF_963989245.1. Classification (NCBI taxonomy): domain Eukaryota; kingdom Metazoa; phylum Chordata; class Actinopteri; order Argentiniformes; family Microstomatidae; genus Nansenia; species Nansenia antarctica. Next base: position 1,040,878 of record NC_137687.1, read on the forward strand.
AAGTAACAGTATCACACCATGCACGTGTGTGTGTGTGTGTGTGTGTGTATACACACATGCTGTTGGGTGGAAGTCATTTCCTCCTTCTAGCTCAGACCACAGGAAGTGGTAGTCTGGGTCAGGGTGGCCCTGACAGCGCTCCAGTGATCCACTGATAAGAACTCCCATCTCTGCCAGGCCTGATCAGCCCATACCCGCACGCAGGACTGTGACCAGCCATTGGTCGACCGGGTCTGCTCTTTTGGCGGCGATCCCAATTTTGCATCGAGGGGAGGGGGAGGGGGGGGGGGATTAACATTCACCGAATGCTGATACTGAGAACTGATTAGAAGATCTCGTCAAAACATGTTTTTTTCGGTGAACTGCTGAATCTGAACGCTGGGTGGTGGGTGATGGATTTAAGACGGTTTGTGACGTTAGAATTATAAGGTTCTATCTCCGTTTTGGTCAATTTTGTTTTTTACATAATCTGATCCATTAGGTGTTTATTAATGCCTGTGTGGTGTTATTTTTAAAATGTTGACATTTTTGAGTTAGTAATTAATAAAATACAAAGGTTCCATCTCACAAAACATAATGGAATGTAAAAACTTTGACGCTCAATATCTCTGAACTACCCTAGACGGAGATGGAACCTTATCATTCTAAACGGAGATAGAACCGTATCATTCTAAGATAGAACCTTATGATTCTAAGATCACGAGTTGATGTTAAAGTTGAACAGAGTGGGAGTTTTTAGTGTTTCACTTCCTTATATATTTCTTTGTACTATTCTGACTAATGTCTGTGGCTAAACAATTGGTTAGAGTCATTTCCCCCCCTCCTCGTCTGAATGCCACACACGCAATGCCCCACAAACCTGTCACCCCTGCCATCTGGCAAAGCACGGCATCTTCAAACATGTTTTTCAAAAAGGCTGGTGGTTGCAGGGTATCCACGGTGTCTTGAAAAGTATTCAAAGTTGATAAATCAAGACCCTTAAGTATTAAAAAGTCTTATCACGATTTTATGAGGTCTTGAATTTTGTAGGTATTTTTCTGAATTAGACTCTGTCCAAAGAATTTGAGTCCTAAAAACTTTTAGTAAAAGTTCGTGAATTTATTAGTTTTATTAAAAAACAAAGATGAACCGGAATTATGTTGTATGATAGTGGTCTAGTCTATTGCAAACTCAAATTGTTAAGTTAAAGGTGTCACTGATGTAAACGGTTACAGCTCGAAGTGGCGGTGAAGGTCTGGAAAAATATTGACAAGGTCTTTAAAAAGTCTTAGAAAGGCATTGAAATTAACCTCCAGATTCCTGTATTATACAGGATATATATATATATTCCTGTATATACTTGTGACCAAGTTCAGGAGGGGTATTCCATCAACTTTGCTAAAGAAAATCCAGGCGTTATTTGAATAAGGCTGGATTCTTTTTTGTGTAAATCTTGCGAGATTTATCAAAATAAGCCTGGATTTTCTTTTAGCAACGTTGATGGAATACCCCCCAGATCTCCACAATAACACATACCCTGTTCTGATCATCGCACGGCCCTGTAAGAGAGTTTAGTTTATGTTTATTGGTTAACTTTAGCAACCAGCGATTCTTTGTCATAACGGGTGAGGCTTGTCCACCACGCCAGTCGTGTTTACATTGGTGATTACGTATGCATTATGTAAGCAAATAGAACCCTGTAACAATGCTAAGATGTGTTTCATGGGGTTCATGGCTGCATCTCGTCAATGTACAAAACAAACAAACGGTGTGATGTTACTCTGTGCCACATGTGAACAGATCACCCTGGCGTTTGCTACACACACAGCCATCCTGTTTGCTCAACATCACACCACCACACACACGCAACCTAACCTCACAGATGTCTGTCTGTCCCCCCCTCCCCCCTCCCCCTCCCTGCAGGCACTACAAGCTCTCTGTGTTGCTGCTGTGTTTCCTGGTGCCCATGCTGGTGCCGTGGTACCTGTGGGGGGAGTCCCTGGTGGTGGGCTACTTCGTGCCCGGCCTGCTGAGGTACGCCCTGGTGCTCAACGCCACCTGGCTGGTCAACAGCGCCGCTCACATGTGGGGCAACAGGCCGTACGACGGGGGCATCAACCCCAGGGAGAACAGATTTGTGGCTTTCAGCGCAGTAGGTGAGTGACTGGAGGTACTGCCTTGACTGGGCCCCCCCAACCAACACCCCCACCCCTTTTGAAGTTTACTTCTTACGAAGTGTAATATAGGCTATGTGACACGTGCTAGTCTTTTGGTCCGCATGTCAGCAACCAATCGAAATGTTTTTGGAACTTTTCTTTTGAAACACGGAACTAACGTTTTTCGACGTTGTTGAGAATCGCAACACAAACTCGCAATGAGTAATCCCCACTGCTACCTAGTTAACTAGAACACTACTCTACATTGTTAGCAGGCTCACAAAACAAGCTGTGTTAGCGATGTGTGTCGTTGATTTTCAACAACGCGAAAATAGTATTCACTATTTTTTCTAAAGAAAAGTCTGAACATTACATCAGATATCCCGATATGAGGACCAAAGTATGAGGACCAAAGCATTAGAACGTGTCACATATTTCAACAGATCGTGACGTTAGATTCTATCTCAATTCTTGTCAAAATTGAGTTTTTTACATAATCTGATCCATTAGGTGTTTATTAATGCCTGTGTGGTGTTATTTTTTAAATGTTGACATTTTTGAGTTAGTAATTAATAAAATACAAAGGTTCCATCTCACCGAACATAATGGAATGTAAAAACTTTGATGCACAATATCTCTGAACTGCCCTAATTGGAGATAGAACCTTATAATTCTAACGTCACGAGATGCCTGTTGTGTTCATGTCCGTGTCCGCCTCCAACGCTGCCTCATACCCCTCTCTCCTCCTGTCGTGTCGTTCCAGGTGAAGGTTACCACAACTACCACCACACGTTCCCCTTCGACTACGCCACCAGCGAGTTCGGCGTCAAGCTGAACCTCACCACCGCCTTCATAGACACCATGTGCTTCCTGGGACTGGCTAAAGACTGCAAGAAGGTGACCAAGGACATGGCCTTGGCTCGCGCCCAGAGAACAGGTGACGGGAGCCACAAGAGTGGCTGAGTGACGTTACCGTTAGCGACTGCAGATACCTACGACAGAACCCAACCCAAGGCCCAACCAGGAAAGAACGTAGCTACAGTTAATCGCAGCATATCTGGCGGGGTGTAGTAGTGCTGGAGTCAGTAGTGACGACCATGATTCATGTCTCCGCTTCTGTTTATGATGAGTTCAACCCATACCTGAGTTCCTCAGACTAATATTGGCTTTAAAAAAAAAAACGGTCCTAGACCTTTCAGTGTGTTTTTTTTTCCGTTATCTTTTTTCTTCTTTTTTTTTTGTCATGTTTTTGAAATGTGATAGTCGGGTGGTTAGCCATGGCTAATAGCTTGGCTAGGTATGTTTAAGCACAGTCTCCTATACTGCCACAAAAACCGGAGAAAGAACCTCGCGTGACGTTTTTGGAGACAGCATAATGGGCGATATTGATAATACCAACCGACCGACCAGCGTTTGAAACCGTGTGACAGAACGGTGTGGGAGTACATTGACCTCTTATTTATTTATTCACGTGCTATTAATAACCCTTCTGTTGGCACTTTGACAAATTATTTGTTCAGTGAAAAAAAGAGTTTTAGTTGTGAGGACTTCTTCACAAGTTATAGGCCAAAAAAAAACAGGCGAGATTTGATCATGCGTCTTTTGTTCAATTCGGGCTTTATCTATTAGCGACGTGTCAGGAGCTAAAAGTCGTAGTGCTTAGCAGACATTCCTTCCATAAACTTTTGTAAATGTTTTATTTTACAAAATTGTTATTTTATTTTGTATTTACAAAAAACAAAACAAAAACAAAAAAAAGCAACCAACCAATCACCTTCAGTCTTATTCACCCTGTAAGCTGCTGTGTTCCACGGCTCTGAGGTCAGAGGTTAATGTGCTGTTGAGCTGTCACCACTCATCATAACAGCCAGACGACGTTTGCGTGCGGTTAGTTACGATTGGGGTTTCGGCTACACCAGTTTAGTTGTCATGTCCAAGGTGCTCTTAAAATGGAAGGAGCTGTCTTCCTCTTAGAAGTTGAAGGAAGTTTCCCTAGGTCTTGTAATTTCTGTCTAACACCATTTATACCTCTGGAGAGGTGGCGAGGGTGACTGGGGAGTCCAGTTTGGTGGTAGAAGCCTGTTCCCCCCCCCTCAACCCCCCCCTTCCCCTTCACTGAGACAGCTCTGCGCCACTGAACCAGACTCCCCAGTCTTTAGTTATACAAAGAAGTCATTGTTTGTAATTTTTCGTTTTTTACGCTTAACTGCAGATGAAATTAGACGGGTATGGGGGACAGTTTGTTTCCTGTGTCCTGTCTGTCTTCAGACAGGGAGGTGGAACGACGGGGGAGCTCGTAGAAGAGCAGACGCATTTACGCACTCGTCGTCTCTCGATATCTAAAAATATGTCAGTCAAGAACTTTTCGCCCAAATGCCTTATGGGGGTAATGTACTTTGCTTGTAACACATCTTAGGCACACGTGTCTACTGGAAGATGAACGCCGGTGTCAGAAGGAACCAGGTCTTGTAGAGTTAATAATCGATGATGTCCAACTAAAATTAATTATTAATCACTCTTAGAGTGACCCAGGAAGATTTATCATAGGAATGGAATATTTACTTTGGTACCGTCTTTTGTCATTGTGTTATTTAATGACTATAAAATCTATAGGAGAGAGAGAGAGCGCGAGAGAGAGAGAGAGGGGATCTGAAAGCCCTTATTTAACTTGAAGGGAACAAATGAGTGACATTGTGTCCTTTGGATATTCAAGTATCATGATTCTATTGGGGAGGGATAAAAGAATCAACTTTACATGATAGTTAAACAAACATGTGTTTGGCTACGATCGATTCAGATTAGTTTTGAACTCATTAATGATATTGTAATAATACTTGTCAGTTTTGCTCTACCTTTTCCAGTGCAATTATTTTGTACAGTGTTAACTTCTTGAAGTTTGAATGCCTTAAAAAAAGAAAAGAAAAACTGCCGCATTTTTTCAAGGAATGTTTTACCCACTGTATGTACCGTAAATAAACCAAATTTTCTACGTGTTGGAAGATATGTTTAGCTGTCAGTTTTGTTGTAATTCTGTAATAAGCTCCCCATTCCTAAGCTGAATAAAAGGACAATGGATTGTCTGAACCTTTACTGTAACTATCCCTGCATCCATGTCTTTTTACTGACCGCTCTCCCAAGTGACACGTTGTTGTCACTGGAAATGCTCCAATGCCTAAATGTAGACGTTTAAATAAACAAAACCAAAAAGAATCTGCACTTCTCATGAAATGACGTTATCTGACCTCTACCCCATCACATCTTACTGATATGGTCGTGTTATGACACCTACCCCATCACTTCTTACTGATATGGTAGTGTTATGACACCTACCCCATCACATCTTACTGATATGATGGGGCTATAGAAGAGAAGAAACTTAAAGCTTTACTCTCGAAAACGTAGTAGATTATTAGAATTAGAATTAGAATTTAGTAGAAAATGTAGAATCTGTTATTATAGATGAAATAAGTTGGCTACAAGTCTCACGTTGTCTCTTGATTCCCGTGTGATGTGTAGGCTACGCTGTGCAGGTTAGCTTAGCGTCTCCTAGCAACAGGACTGTTGTGTTGTTGTTTTGATCTGATCCCAGAGTCAGGGGATGGACTCAGTGCAACGTGTGTCAGTCTGGTACTCCCTAGAAGTGTTTGTTCCGTTAGCCGTTTCCTATGTTCCATTCATTAATACCAGCTTGATATGACGACTGAAGGCTGGCTGGTGTTACAAACATGTCACAACAAGTTAGGCTACTTCACTCCTGCCTTTCGAGGAAAGGTTTTCCATCTGTTCTCTATAGACAGATCAGGGGGGTGTTCCATCAACGTGGCTAAAGGACAATGTTTTCTGATAACTCTGGCTGAGATTTATCAGAATAAGCCTGGATTTTCCTTTAGCGACATTGATGGAATACCACCCTGAATAGCTGTTCCAGTCAGGTGAATGAAGGGGTGAGTCAGTCTCTGAACACTGTCTCCAGTTGTTGGTCATTAACACGCTCATCTGCACCCTCTACTGGACAAAGTCTGAAGTCGCAGGGACAGAAAAAACAAAAAAGGAAAAACACTGACAATTATTATCCCTCTACTTCTTGTGAAATAAAGTGCAATAAACTTTTGGGTATTGGGACTGAAATGTCTGGCTATTGCAAAAAACGCTTGATATCTGCCAAGAAGATGCAGAAATCCCCCAGCTCTGGGTCAGGGGGGGCCGAGCCCGGCGAACACACAGAGTGTGTCCAGTTGCAGTGGTCTCACCACTGGCGGCTCGGAGCTCCTGATCTCTGTTAGCCTAACAGTGACATCACCCCTCTCCCCATTGGCTGCCTGCTGTCAGACCATTCCACTGCGTGTAGTACTGGAGTGGCCACACTCACCCTGCTGCTAGCTTTAGACCAGCCATGTCAAAACCTGAACACTATATATATCTATTTATATATATATATATATATTATATCTATATTATATCTATATCTATATATCTATATCTATATTATATCTATATCTATATATATTTATATATATATATATATAGATAGGTATGTATAGTGTTAGAAAGTCAGTAAATATGAAAATATTTTTAAAATATATTTTAAAAAATATATAGATATATCTATATATATATATATATATAGGTATGTATAGTGTAAGAAAGTCAGTAAATATATATACAGTATATAGGCCTTTAGTAAGTAAGGAAGTAAAGCTTTATTTATATAGCACCTTTCATACAAGAAAGCCAGCTCAAAGTGCTTTACAACAGGAATAAGAACATAAAGTGAATATAAAAACATATATAAAAACATATACAAGCATAGAATGAATATAAAAGCAGGGGAAAACAGTCAAAAGAAAAGGTAAAGATCTAACTTTCCATATCCCTTTCATCTCCCTACCTTACACAGTCTTTCTGTACTTCTCACTGGCTTTCCACCAGCACCACAAACATCACTTTTTGGAAAATATATTTATATATATATATATATATATATATATATAGGTATGTATAGTGTAAGAAAGTCAGTAAATATAAAAATATTTAAAAAATATATAAGATATATATATAGATATATAGTTTGATAATAGTGTTCAGATTTTGACAGGGCTGGTCTAAACCTAGCAGTGATATATATATACTCACTGAATACTTCATTGGGAACACTATACGAACACTAATACTAGGTAAGACCTCCCTTTGCTCTCAAAACTCTCAATTCTTTGTGCCATTGATTCCACAAGATACACTCACTGAACACTTTATTAGGAACACTATGCTAATACTGGGTACTAGGGCCTCCCTTTGCTCTTAAAACTCTCAATTCTTCGTGGCATTGATTCCACAAGCTGTTGGAAACATCCCTTTGAGATTCTGGTCCATGATGACACGATCGCATCACACAATTCCTGCAGAGAGATTTTTCAGGTGCACTTTCAAGCTGTGAATCTCCCGTTCTGCCACATCCCAAAGGTGTTCTAGTGGATTCAGGTCCGGTGACTGGGAAGGCCACTGAAGAACACTGAACTCTGTCATGTTCATGAAACCAGTTTGAGACGACTTTTGCTTTCTGACTTGGTGCATTATCATGCTGGAAGCAGCCGTTAGAAGACGGGTACATTGTGGCCATGAAGGGACATGGTCAGCAACAACACTCAACTAGGCTGGGACGTTCAGGCCATGGTTGATCAATATTAACGGGCCCAAAGTGTGCCAAGAAAACTTTCCCCACACCATTACACCACCTCCACCCACTTGGACTGTTGACAGGTGTTCCTAATAAAATGTTCAGTGAGTGTGTGTGTGTGTGTGTGTGTGTGTGTGTGTGTATATGTTACAGTACATGTGGGAAAACTAGGGTTAGGGTTAGGTGCTTGGGTGCTACGGTTAGGGTTAGGGTTAGGGTTAGGGTTAAGGTTAGGGTTAGACATGCCAGCATGTACCAAGTCACCCTAGCACCTAACCCTAACCCTAGTTTTCCCACATGTACCGTATTCCCACATGTACCGTAACATATATATATATATATATATATATATATATATATATGTATATATATATAAGAGCATTTAAAAATATATATATTTTGAAGAGTTTCTTCCAGATGTTTATTTTACATTGCATTTATTGTACTATTGTGTGTGTGTTCTAGCCATTCCATATATTAGTAATGATTGGATCTTTATACTGTATAGTAATTTAGCCACCTTCAGTGTGTTTAGATGGGCATCCACTCAGAGACTCACCCTCACTCTCCACTTTTAAATCCCACCTCAAAACCTACCTGTTCTCCCACGCATGCAACCTTCCCTACCCCCTAACCATCTCCCCTAACCCTGCCACCCCCCCTGGACATGCATACAACCTCCCCTACCCCTAACCATCTCCCCTAACCCTCTCCCCTAACCTCCTCCCTCCCATGGACATGGCTGTGTTAATTGTTCCCTGTGCCTGATCATTTAACTCTGTGTTCTATGTTATCTGTTGCTTGTTGTTTCTGTGTTTCTGTTTTTTCCATATTGTCGCGTCTTTGAGCCCCGGAAAAGCTTTAATATAATGAATTATTATGTATTATTATCTTGTGCCGTTGGAGGGGTGATGTTTCACTTGGCCTCCGTTCCTGTGGTAGGATATAATAATGTAGGTCGTTAGGCCTCGTTTATCTAACGGCTTGTTTATTGTAGATATTATTTCAAAACAACTGATGAATGGTGAATTAATCATTTCCCTTTACCATAATACATTAGTAATTGAAAGATGTATAATTGTAGTCCAGTAATTACATTAGCCCACGTTATATTTACAAGTTTTAGTAGCCTAAATAAGGCCGAAACTACGCTTGGTATTTTTGATTGATTGGGGGGAAATCCTCTTAAAACGTAATCCAAAAACATCCCAGTAAGGAACCCCCCAAATCACTTTCTCCCTAATCCTAATTTGCACACAAGAAGATGCGAGAACGTCAAAGGAGCAAAGGAGCAGGGCCCTGGTTGGAAAGGTCAGACGGGGTCACAGGGGAGTAGAACCCGACCGTCTGGATTAGCGATGCAAATAGCCAGTTTATCAATAGGCCAGGCCTTTAATCTGGCCTTTAATCTGCCTTTAATCTGCTCAGATCCCCCCAACCTTTTATTTTCTGATATGTTAAAATGTCAGATCTCATTCTATGGAAATGCGCCATAGGCTATCCCTGTTTAGATAGGCAAGGTCTAATGCGACACTATCGTCACGTCAAGTTGTATTTTAGACTTTAGTCAACAACAACAATAACATCTTGTCTTCAAAACGTAGAATAATGTAGATCGAAAAATTCGTTTTGTAGCGTTAAGCATTCTTATTAATGGTGTAATTTCATAATTTCAAGAATGTTTATTATACTGCTACGTGAATTATAATGTTTAACATGTGAAATAATGACATCACTAGTTGCTTTTGATCACGAAATCAATAAAATAAAAAAGAGATTTAATCAAACGTGCCTTATTATGTATAGGGTTTGTTAAACGTTTAATTTAAAAAGCTATATATAGCCGATGGAAAAACGACACACTGATGCGCATTTAGTTGTAGCCAAATAAGACTTTATAACTTACATGGGTTTAGATTTAGGCACTTTTCCTTTCCTTGTTTATTCCCAAATCTATTTGTGTGAATTATCACATCTCTTCGCCGTTTATCAACTCATTTTCGAGTAATGTGTCTTCATTGTGAAAGGGATCAAATCCCCCCAAACAATTAAACCGTTAATTCTCTGACAGCATTACAATTATCAATGTGAAAAGAAAAAGCTGCATCTTATTTTTAGATTGTTTAGGTGTTAGTACGTGACGTGTCAACAATTTCATTTAATTTCCCATATTTATTTATTTATCCAAAACCAGTTGAGAGTATTTCGCCATAGCCTGTTTCACACGCCTATGGAAAAGCCAAACGCGCTCGTCTTTCAAACGTCAGGATTTAGTGTGTTAAGGGATCAACTATTGATTCAATCTGTTAAACCAGGCGGTAATTTCCTCAAAACACACACCGAAGATCCTTAACAACATTTCATGTTTACTCCCAGTCCCAGGAGATAATGGCCCAACTAATCCGCCTGATCACTGTATCAAACTCTTCAAACTTCAGGAGATCAATCGGCCCGTTCCTGTTTTTATATTAATTTACTCCAGCTTTTTCGTCGGCAGGCCAAGGGGGAGAGAGAGAGAGAGAGAGAGAGAGAGAGAGAGAGAGAGAGAGAGAGAGAGAGAGAGAGAGAGAGAGAGAGAGAGAGAGAGAGAGAGAGAGAGAGAGAGAGAGAGTCAGAGAGAGGGAGAGAGAGAGGGAGAGAGAGAGAGAGAGAGAGGGAGAGAGAGAGAGAGAGAGAGAGAGGGAGAGAGAGGAGAGAGGAGAGAGAGAGAGAGAGAGAGAGAGAGAGAGAGAGAGAGAGAGAGAGAGAGAGAGAGAGAGAGAGTCAGAGAGAGGGAGAGAGAGGGAGAGAGAGAGAGAGAGAGAGAGGGAGAGAGAGAGAGAGAGGGAGAGAGAGAGAGGGAGAGAGAGAGTCAGAGGGAGAGAGAGAGAGAGACAGAGAGAGAGAGAGAGAGACAGAGAGAGAGAGAGAGAGAGAGAGAGAGAGAGAGAGAGAGAGAGAGAGAGAGAGAGGGGATCTCTTCCCCAGAAGGCCCATGCAGCCAGGCGCCCTTTTGATCATTTCAATCTCTCTTTGCTGCACTATGCTCTGATTGGCCGAGAGCAAGACAGGGGGGAAAATCTTTAATTAAGCAGATAATTCTTGTTGAGATGAGAGTGGCTCCATTTTCAGAGCCCCCCTCCAATCCCACATGAGACTCTCAGCGGCCTGAGTCGGGTTCTGTGTGTGTGTAGGTAGCCCCCTGTCCTCTCTCTCCTGCCCAGACCCACCAGCCACTGTGGCTTTGCTGCTTTGCAACATAGAGGTGATCGCCTGCCTGCCATCCTTCTCCCCTCCCTGTCAGGATGTTCATGCATGTGGAGGTCTTCTATTACGTGTTCGTTTTGATGGCTAATATGAGGACTTGCTGCAGCTGGTGAGTTTGAACTTTGTTGAATGTTGATCCTGCGGTCAATTGGGTCTACCCCCCCCCAAGTCAATGGATTTGGATGGCTGGATAGCTTTTTTGTTTTTGTTTTTGTTATTAACTGGAATAGGGAAATTATTTATCCAATTGATAATGATAATTTAGTTTATTTTGTATTTAATGTAATCAATCATTTGAGGATTGTTTATTGTTTATTTGCCCTCTTACGTCATTGTGTGTCTGGACTGTGGGCCGCTGGTCCTTTAGGAGAATGTATCCATGAGAAATTTGATGAAAAAGAGAGATTTTTTGGTAATATTCTTAATAATAATAATGAGTTCTCCGTTTTTAAATTAAATGTTCTTCATCTCGCAACTCACTCTTTTACATTGCCTCTTTTGGAGCATGATTCATTTAAGTAGCAGCATTTTGACTGTTTAGGCTACAGATTAAATAAAAACCAAAAAATATCTAGGTGTTTTTTTTTCTCACAAAAACGTACAAATGTGTGTTCTTGGTCTTTCCAGAACTTTCTCAAGAAAGGTCACTGTAACACTGTAACAGCGTGCTTGTTAACCAGCACCCTGGGTGTCCTCTGGGAAACACGTAGCCTACGATGACCGTCGATGACTGTTAATATTAAGATCTAAAACGCCGGTTATTAAGTGTTATTAGGTATTATAATGACAGATGTGTGGAGGTTGGGGGGGGGGGGGGGGGGGGGGCAGGGGTGAGAGAGCGGAGGAATTCCCTCCGCCCTGTGAAGGACACTTAGTCTCTCAGAGTTAATAAGCCGTCTCTTCTTCCAGGTCAGTGAATAATTTCCTGATGACTGGACCCAAGGTAAGCCAACATCCTTTTGATCTTTTTATCCAGATTCCTCCTTCCCCCCAAAAAAGAAAAAGAGAGCAAAAAAAAAGAGCCTCCTTTGAGGATGTCAAACACAAACCACCGGGTCTGAGAGGACATGATCGCTATCTCTTCTCACCCCTATAGATCTCCTCTTTTCACTGAATGAAGTGTGGCTGCAGGATATCTTAAAAGGGTCCCAAACAGATGCAAATGATAGGAGGAGATAGATGATCTGAAAGGGTGACCAGAGATCTTGTCCAGTAGCTAGTATCCTTTATGACATCATCCAGCAGCTCCTAGAGTTAAAACAAATATCCTATCCTTATCATTTTAACACCTGTGGGACGATTCACAAAGTCCTAACAACTAACTAACCCCTAAATCAGTTGCTGTATGTTCTGTTCTTTTGGGAAAATGTTCTCAATCTCTCACACACTTGACCCCCTCTTCAGAGGCCGTGAATTGTTGGAGGGACACGGTTGAGTCTGTATAGAGGAGAGGAGGAGAGGAGGAGAGAGGCAGAGAGCGCGGTGGTGAGTGGGTGGTCATCATTAGTGCAGCCGTGGGCCCCCAGCGTGAGGGAGAGGTGGTAGCTCCGTCTCTCTCAAAGACCACTTGAGACATATTATGTATCATTCACACAGTCTGAACGAGCACCAGCCAGGCGAAAGCCAAGTGGACAGAGTGAACTTGTGAAGAGGAGAGAGAGAGAGGGTCTTTGGGATTTGGACACCCGGCTTGGTGGATCAGGTTCAGAGAGTGGAACAGAGAGTGTTCTGGCTAATGCGCTCAGAGCTGATTTAACTAGCCTGTGCTTGGTGTAGTAGGCTAGTCCACGCAAGGTTGGCTGGATCAGTATTGTCTCGACATCTCATCATTTAGTAACTAACCCCAAACGTCGAGGGTGATAGCCTATACTTTTAGCCCACGCTAATTGACATTACATTTTGGGTATTTAGCAGACGCCTTTATCCAGAGTGACTTATAACAAATACGTTTGTCTAAGTAAGTGAATCATCTATCCATCAGTCATCATTAGACAAAGTAATTGGCCAGGGGCCATTGGCAAACATAATCCTTGAAGAAGGAAGATTTTTTAATTCATTCTTTTCAGTATAGACAAAGTGAACAGGGGGATGGAGAGGTTTCAGGAGGGACAGTTAAGATGTAGCCTGAAGAGATGGAGGTCTTCAGGAGGGACAGTTAATTAAGGTGTAGTCTGAAGAGATGGAGGTCTTCAGGAGGGACAGTTAATTAAGGTGTAGTCTGAAGAGATGGAGGTCTTTAGGAGGGACAGTTAAGGTGTAGTCTGAAGAGATGGGGGTCTTCAGGAGGGACAGTTAAGATGTAGTCTGAAGAGATGGAGGTCTTTAGGAGGGACAGTTAAGGTGTAGCCTGAAGAGATGGGGGTCTTCAGGACGGACAGTTAAGGTGTAGCCTGAAGAGATGGAGGTCTTCAGGAGGGACAGTTAAGGTGTAGCCTGAAGAGATGGAGGTCTTCAGGAGGGACAGTTAAGGTGTAGCCTGAAGAGATGGTGGTCTTTAGGAGGGACAGTCAAGATGTAGCCTGAAGAGATGGAGGTCTTTAGGAGGGACAGTTAAGATGTAGTCTGAAGAGATGGAGGTCTTCAGGAGGGACAGTTAAGATGTAGCCTGAAGAGATGGAGGTCTTTAGGAGGGACAGTTAAGATGTAGTCTGAAGAGATGGAGGTCTTTAGGAGGGACAGTTAAGGTGTAGCCTGAAGAGATGGAGGTCTTCAGGAGGGACAGTTAAGGTGTAGCCTGAAGAGATGGAGGTCTTTAGGAGGGACAGTTAAGATGTAGTCTGAAGAGATGGAGGTCTTCAGGAGGGACAGTTAAGGTGTAGCCTGAAGAGATGGAGGTCTTTAGGAGGGACAGTTAAGATGTAGTCTGAAGAGATGGAGGTCTTCAGGAGGGACAGTTTAGGTGTAGTCTGAAGAGATGGAGGTCTTCAGTCTCACTTTCTGTGCCTCAGAGGAAAGGTTTTGTGGGTAGTGAGTGAAACTGTTACGTCTCCATTGCACGTTGGTGTGCTGCCCACCAACCAAAGGTGATGAACCCTTCCAATGTAAACCTTGCTTGTCGGTTCTTGTTATTGACAGGTTTTGATGGCTGTTAGAACTGCAAGTGATGAAACGGAAACTGGTCTAAACCAATGATTGATACGTGTCTTATTAAATTTGATTATCCGTCATTAGAAAAACTCTGTTGCTGCTACAAAAAAATCTAAAGTGCTTTGATACATAGTGAGAAGAGCTTCAGAGTCGTGCTATCCTTTATCCTTCAAACCCTTTCAGGACAGTTTCCCAGACACATATTAAGCCTATAGTCTCAGACTAATACACCGCCAATGGAGATTTTCTATTGAAAATAAACATTATTTAGTCCATTTAGACCTTGTTGTACATAGTGTTCCAAATAGAATCAGAATTAGAATCTAAATCAGAATTTATTTGATTACATCCAATGTACAAGTACACAAGAATAAAACTCTTCGGCTTAGGTTCTTCAACATTGCAGCAAAATGGGAAATCACAATAATAGACTTAGTCAGATAAGTAAAGTGAGTAACAGCATTATAATGTTGTACAGTCTCTCCCCCGTGGCGGTGGGCCTCACAAACAAGCCTACACATCATTACTGTTCTACTGCCCTGTCATTGTCTCTTTAAACTAGTTTGCGTATATGTTATGGTACATGTGGGAACACGGTACATGTGGGAAAACTAGGGTTAGGTGCTAGGGTGCTATGGTTAAGGTTAGGGTTAGGGTTAGGGTTAGACATGCCAGCATGTACCAAGTCGACGTAGCACCTAACCCTAACCCTAGTTTTCCCACATGTACCGTAACATATATACTGTATAGTGTTGTTTATTACATTGTTATAGTTGTTTATTATATTGTTGTTTGTATCTTGTTTATGTCTTATGCACCAACCACACCAAGTCAATTTGCGAATATACTTTATATACTATGCAATAAAAATAATTGATTCTGATTCTGATTATGGCTGCGTTCGTAAATACGCTCTGAGAGCGCCAGAGCGCACACTGGGTTCAACTACGTTATAAAAGGACAACCAAGTAATTTGATTTTGAATTTGGACGACAAGAGGCATTCCATGAGTGGTGCTGTCGATCAGATTTCCAGAGCGTATTTACGAACGCAGCCCTGCTGTGTGTGTCTGGTCTCTCTTTAGTGACTCAGACTACCAGCAGTGCTAATCAGATTTCCAGAGCGTGTTTCTGAGCGCAGCCCTGCGTGTGTGTCTCCCCCAGGCCTACCTGATCTACAGCAGCAGTGTGGCGGCGGGGGCGCAGAGCGGCATCGAGGAGTGTAAGCACCAGTTCCTCTGGGACCGCTGGAACTGCCCTGAGAGAGCCCTGCAGCTGTCCACGCACAGCGGCCTGCGCAGCGGTACCCTCACTACTACCTTCACCTTTACTATAACTGTGTGTATGTGTGTGTGTGTGTGTGTGTGTGTGTGTGTTGGATGTGTGTGTGTGTGTGTGTGTGTGTGTTGGATGTGTGTGTGTGTGTGTGTGTGTGTGTGTGTGTGTGCGTGTGTGTGTGTGTGTGTGTGTGTGTGTGTGTGTGTGTGTGTGTGTGTGTGTGTGTGTGTTGGGTGACTGGGCTGCTGAGGGAAGGAGTCGTCACAGTCTGGACCCAACGGCTGAATGCCAACACACCGTTTTTACTCTCTGTGGATGTGCTTTTGAACACTAGAACACCACATCACCAACTGTCAAATCTTATTTCAAATTTGAAAGTGACAGTTGAATCTAAGTTAACAGTTAACCTTCATTTAACTTTGATTTAACCAGGAGGTAGTCTCTCTCTTTTTCGAGGGATACCTGGCGGCTGTGGCTCAGGAGGTAGAGGAGCTGGCGTCTAATGATCACAAGGTCGGCAGATAGGCGGTTCGAGTCGAGCCCCGGCTGGCCACATGTCGAGGTGTCCTCGGGCAAGACACTGAACACCAAGTTGATCCCGATGAGCGGGCCGGCCGGCGCCTTGCATGGCAGCTTGGCCGCCATTGGTGTGTGAATGTGTGTGTGAATGGGTGAATGAGAGGCCGTTGTAAAGCGCTTTGGATAAAGGCGCTATATAAGTGCAGTCCGTTTACTTTCTTTTATGATTTAACTTTTTATAATTTCTTTATAAAAACCCACTCACACTCCATTCCACTGGACAGAGATAGTGAAGACAGACCACTGGACCACCCCAGGCCATGGTGCTAGACCACTGGACCACCCCAGGTCATGGTGCTAGACCACTGGACCACTCCAGGCCATGGTGCTAGACCACTGGACCACCCCAGGCCATGGTGCTAGACCACTGGACCACCCCAGGCCATGGTGCTAGACCACTGGACCACCCCAGGCCATGGTGCTAGACCACTGGACCACCCCAGGCCATGGTGCTAGACCACTGGACCACCCCAGGCCATGGTGCTAGACCACTGGACCACCCCAGGTCATGGTGCTAGACCACTGGACCACCCCAGGCCATGGTGCTAGACTACTGGACCACCCCAGACCATGGTGCTAGACCACTGGACCACCCCAGGCCATGGTGCTAGACCACTGGACCACCCCAGACCATGGTGCTAGACCACTGGACCACCCCAGGCCACGGTGCTAGACCACTGGACCACCCCAGGCCACTTATTATCCTTTTTAACTTTTATTTAACCAGGAGGGCCCTTGAGATTAAAATCTCTTGTTTTGAGGGAGACCTGGCCAAGGAAGCACACCAGCACAGATACACAACGTTTACAAAATGGTTGATCTAGGAGCTCTCAGATCTCCAAGCATTTCACTGTGTGTGTTCCCTGGGGTGGGTGTGGCTCAGCGGTCGAGCCGGCGTCTGATAATCACAAGGTCGGCACATCGGCAGGTCAAACCGCTGAGGTGTCTTTGAGCAAGGCACTGAAACCCTAATTGGTCCAGGGTCGCCATCTATGGCTGACCCTGTGCCTAGAGCATAAAATACCAAATTCCAACAATTGACTGACAAGTTGATTGCATGGCAATAAAACAATTATTGTTATTATTATTATTATTACTAAGATATTACTACCTTATTATTATTATTATTATTATTATTAATTATTATGATTAATTCACGGCTATATGCGCTGTACATGACAAATAAAGTTTGATTTGATTTGACACATAAGATGAGGCTGATGGGTCTGAGTGGGTTTTAGGGTCAGGGTCAGGGTCCTACCTACCTACCTACTGTAGGTACATATCTATCCATCTATCTATCTATCTATCTATCTATCTATCTATCTACCTACCTACCTATCTATCTACCTATCTATCTATCTATCTATCTATCTATCTACCTATCTATCTATCTATCTATCTATCTATCTATCTATCTATCTATCTATCTATCTATCTACCTACCTACCTATCTATCTACCTATCTATCTATCTATCTATCTATCTATCTATCTATCTATCTATCTATCTATCTATCTATCTATCTACCTATCTATCTATCTATCTATCTATCTATCTATCTATCTATCTATCTATCTATCTATCTGTCTATAGGGAGGAGGGGTTGCGGGGGGGTAGAGAGATAGAGAGTGAGCCTGAGTTTGTTTAGTCAGAAGAGATTCATCATTCTAAAGGTTTGCTATAGTGGTCATGGTCACCCTGCTCTAAAACAAACACACTAATCCAATTCACAACATCCTACCCCCCCCTCCCCTCCCCTCCCCTCCCCTCCCCCCTCCCCCCTCCACCCCCCCTCCCACTCAAGCCTTGTGAAAACATGGCATTCCCAAGGCAATTAGACACAATGTGTTAATTACCGGCACAGGAACGTCAGATAAAAGGATATTGTGAGGCAGGGAGAGTGGCTGAAATAGAAGCTTCTGTGGAGAGGGTGGGGTGAGGTGGAGGGGAGGGTGGGGGTCTGGGGAGGAGGGTGGGGGTCTGGGGAGGAGGGTGGGGGGTCACCAGAGCAGCTCCATTCAGAGGAGAGGAGCCCCCGGCTTCACAAGGAGGTATAATGTGGAGGGGTAAAGGCGTAGTGGCAGTCCACGCCTACTCAAGGTCTTCCACCAGTCCCAGAGGAGAACAGAGACTCAGACAGTCGTACTGTAACACTGTAAGGGTGATACGTAGCAGTCTAACAGACGGGGTTTCCTTTTTGTTTTTGTTTCTATAACCCCCCAAATACTGTTCCTCCTTTTTCCCTCCGTTCATAGAGCTGTAAAATGGGTGATCTGAAATTATTTTAATTTTATTATATATCTATCTTTTTTAACTTTTTCTGTTTTCCTCCACAGCCAATCGGGAGACAGCGTTCGTCCATGCCATCAGTTCGGCAGGGGTGATGTACACCCTGACGAGGAACTGCAGTCTGGGGGACTTTGACAACTGTGGCTGTGATGACACCAGGAACGGCCAGCGGGGTAGGAGGACTTCACACACACACACACACACACACACACACACATACACACACACACACACACAGGAGGACACACACAAACACACACACAAACACACACAGGAGGACACACGTACACACACAGGAGGACACACACAAACACACACAGGAGGACACACACACAGGAGGACACACACACACACACACACACACACACACACACAGGAGGACACACACACATGTGACACCGTCTGATCATTCGGTCCTCATGTCGGCAACCAATCAAAATGTTCTGACTTTTCTTTTGAAACACGGAACTCACGTTTCCAACGTTGTTGAGAATCACAACACAAACTCTCTAGTCGAGCCAAAATACTACAACAACGCAATGGATTGGGTGATTATTAACGCAATGGATTATTATTATTATGATGGTTATTATTATATTATAAAAGTTCCATTCAACATTCAATTAAACAAAAACAAAGAAAAGATTGACAGCCCCAAAAGTATTGAATGTCGAGAGAGAGAGAAAGGGAGAGGGAGGGAGGGCATAGAGAGATTGAGAGAGAGAGAGAGAAAGGGAGGGAGGGAGGGCATAGAGAGAGAGAGAGAGAGAGAGAGAGAGAGAGAGAGAGAGAGAGAGAGAGAGAGAGAAAGAATGTTATTTTTTTTCACACTTGATTTGGCAGTAAAGCCTGTTAAATTGAAATGTAATTAAAAGAGAGTGAGTGTTGTGGATAGACCGTCTGTTTAGGGTAGGCTAGAGGAAATGTCAATCACAGATTCTATATGACTTGAGTTGTTTTATAATCTGAAAATGTGTCGTTTGTAGCATATTCAGCATTTAATTATTTACAAATCAGCACTCACCAGTGTGTCCTCCTGTGTTTGTGATTTCGACCGTGAACCATTGAGAACCACTTTGGAAATAAATGTTTTCATTTAACGCTTCCATTCAGTGTGTTCCGTGGTCACACACACACACACACACACACACACACACACACACTCACACACACACACAACTGTGGGGATAAGCAGTCTGTTTTGACACACACAAAGAAACATCACAGCTTTCCTCAGGACTTGTGAGAGTCAGAGAATCCGTGTTGTTATGTGACCTGGCAGATTAGATTACATTAGTTTAGATTAGTTTAGATTCAACTTTATTGTCGTTGCAGAGTACCAGACAACGAAATGCAGTTTAGCATCTAACCAGGAGTGCAAATAGTGAAAGGCTATAGTGCAAAGACATGATTATAAGTAGAATAAGTATAGTTTTTAAATACCAGTTATAGATGATAAGTACTGTATGATTAGTACAGTAGGTACTAGGTAGTAGGTATACACATAGACGCCTGAAGAAGGTCCATGACCGAAAGCTCGCAATAAAACTTCTGCACAGATTTGAGTGTGCAGATGCTGCTTTTTCTCACTCTATTTGGTCCTCTTCAGTTCCAGCACCTCAGCTAAAGGCTGGTACACACATGAACATTTTCTAAATCTTAACAGATTTTTTCATCTGAGAGAGACCCCACACATAAAGATAAAACATCATGGATTGAACAGTTTTGATCGTATTGTGTGTGGTGTGCTCCGATATTCCCAATACAGCACACCACACATGCATAAAGATCTGATCTACGACAGTCTGGAGTCTCTGATTGACTCTTAAGACACCTCACACCACAGGATAATCTGGTAGGATAATCTTTAGAGCCGTCCGATAATCGGGCGTTTGCTGTCCTTGGTCGGAAGGGGGGAAATCGGGCCCGAAATCGGCCAGATTATCTTTATGTGTGTACCAGGGTTTAAGCCTGATAACGGATGAGTGGTGGTATTTTCACTATTTTGGTATATATGTTACGGTACATGTGGGAATACTAGGGTTAGGTGCTAGGGTACTAGGGTTAGGGTTAGGGTTAGGGTTAGACATGCCCTCATGTACCAAGTCACCCTAGCACCTAACCCTAACCCTAGTTTTCCCACATGTACCGTATTCCCACATGTACCGTATTCCCACATGTACCGTATTCCCACATGTACCGTAGCATACACACAGATACACACAGCCAGTCTGACGGTGGTCTTGTCTCCCCAGGGGGCCAGGGCTGGCTGTGGGGGGGCTGCAGTGACAACGTGGGCTTCGGGGAGGCCATCTCCAAACAGTTCGTGGACGCCCTGGAGACGGGCCAGGACGCGCGGGCCGCCATGAACCTGCACAACAACGAGGCCGGGCGGAAGGTACGGTGCCACTACAGTACCACTGACACAAAATGGTGACACTGTGAGCATCTTTGACACAAAATGGCGATGTTGTGGCTAGGTGGATGTATGTTGGTGGTGGTTGGTGTGAGGCACAATCTAAAGACGTGTTGATACCTATATATGAAATGCGCTGAATACCAACACACACGCACACACACGCACACACGCACACACGCACACACACACACACACGCACACACACACACACAAACCATTTTGAATACAGAATTCAGGCTCAGTTCTTTCTGTTTCTTTCTGTTTCTTCTTCTCCACAAACTCTGAGGAGAACACAGTTGAGCTTGGAGGACTGAATCAGTAAGACTGTCATAGTCGGTAGGATGTTACCATGGGGGGTCGTCCCCCCCGTCCCCCCCCCGCCCGATGTAAAGTACCTTTTGAATCATTTCTTTCCCCTCTTTTCTACCTCAGAATGTCAGCGACCGTACCACCCAAGTGTCCCTTTCACGTCCCCGTCCCCCCGTAAGTGAGGTGCCACTCGTACCCCCAACGATAACAGTGAGTTCGCTGTAGCAGAAGGGTCCTATTTACCCAGAGGCCTGAATGTCCTTCAGCAAGCAGATCTCGGCTCAGACGCCGGCGGGCTTTAATTAGAGGTCCTGGGGAGCCAGACACTACCACAGAGGTCCCTGTTTTTATGCCTGCTTTTTAAAAAAATGAAGAAAAAATAAGTGTTTTGTTTTATTGTTTTATTCTGGCTTTATCAAGGATCCTACATTTATGTTTGGGCTTTGTCCGAGGCGGGAAGGAGCCCCGCGGGCGTCCAACTGAAGTGGTCTTTGTTTACCCTCTCGGTACGCCCCCCCCCCCCCCCGCTCCCTGCCACCCCCGCCACCCCCGCGCTCCCAGAGACACCTGGGGCATCATTGTAACTGAAATCAAAAAACTTTGTGATAGAAAAAGAAGAAGAAGAAGAAGAAAACCTCCTTTTTAAAGATTCCTCCACTCCCATTTATCGTTCCTTGCGGCAGAAGAACACACATGGTCAATAGACGGTGGCTCGCTAAACAGAATAGCCCCTTTTCCCTTTTCCACTTGCAGGGACAATACCACTCAATGTGTAACTCGGTCTCTCACACCTCCAGACAACGCGCTCCCCCCCCACCACCCGAAAATAAATGTTCCTTTTCAACCGACAGCTGGTTGTTGTCGGGTGAAGTCAGGAAATATTGAGAGGGGTACAATGACGGACAAAGCCTCAGGGGGTGAACCCCTGAACCTGCCCCGAGCTCCGGGGTGGACCCCTGAAACCCCCTGGACCCCCCCTTGTCCCCCTGAACCCACCCTGCCCCCCTGAGACCCCCCCTGCCCCCCCCCATCCTCCTCTGGTGGAGTGGAAGGGCACCAGCGCACAATTGGTTATTTTGACGACACGTCAATCAAGAAGCAATGAGATGTCTTTGGCACACAGCATGAGCCTGAGCGCACACACACACACACACGCACACACACACACACACACACACATACACACACACACACATGCGCAGCATGAACACACACACACACACGGCATGAACGCACGGTGCGCACTCACACGCACACACACACACACACACATGCGCAGCATGAACACACACACACACACACGGCATGAACGCACGGCACGCACACGCACACACACGGCACAAACGCACGAACGCATGCATGCACACACACACAACCACACTAGGGCTGTTACGATTATTCGACGTCGTCGACGTCACCGACTACGTCAATACGTCGGTTAGCGTAATATGCGTCGGTTAGTCGCAAATAAAAAAAAAGTTTTTTTTTTTTTTTTACCTTTATTTTACCAGGCGAGACAATTAAGTGTATGAGTGAAAATGGATAGCTACTAGCTAATGTTACACAAGCAATGTAGCTCACCACAGTTCGTATGTCTTGTCTTCTGGTGTTAGTAACGTTAGCTATGTAGCTGGCTAGCTACGGTAGCCTATTGTCATTGTGGTGCGAGCACCTACTGTACGTTATCTAGCTCGTAGCTCGCATGCTACGTTAGCATCAATTTAGCTAATCATAACATAGCAGCGAGAGTAACGTTAGCTAGCTATGTGTTGTGGTGATGGACAGACTTCTAAATGGCCATGTTGGCATTCAAGTTGGCTAAACATAGCAGTGAGGTGGAGACAAAAAAGTTTTTTTTTTTTTTTTTTACAGTACAAGAATTATCGTTAGACTTATCGATATATTAGTCGTTAGACTAATCGAATAATCGATAAAATAATCGCTAGATTAATCGTTAGAAAAATAGTCGTTTGGGACAGCACTAAACCACACACACACACACACACACACACACACACACACACACACACACAACCACACACACAGGCACGGCATGAACGCACGGCACAAATGCACATGCACACGCACACACACACACACACACACACACACACACACACACACACACACACACACACACACACACAAGGGTTTCCTTAAGATAAAATCAGAGGATGGATGAATATCATCCATACAGTACAGGCCGCGTTCGTGGATGAGCTCTGAGAGCGCCGGAGAGCGTCCACGTGACTGCCTCTCGTCCAATCAGATGACTCGGTCCCGTTATGACGTTGAACCCAGTGTTCAACACTCTGGCCAATTTACCAACGCGGCCCATGTGTGTGCACCATGTTTGTAAAACAAAAACAAGCCTCGGGGTGATGTTGCAGTCCTGTGTCAGCCTGGTGTCTACACACACACACCATGTGATGGAGACCTTCTAGTATTGAGCATTATTGCATTATTGTGTAACCAAAGCCTCTCGCTCTCCTCTCCTCTCTCCCTCCCCCCTCCCTACCTCTCTCCCTCCCTCCCTCACTCCCTCCCTCCTCCCTCCCTCCCTCCCTCCTCCCTCCCTCCTCCCTCCCTCTCCCCTCCTCCCTCCCTCTCTCCCTCCCTCCCTCTCTCCCTCCCCCCCTCCCTCTCCCTCCCTCCCTCCCTCCCTCTCTCCCTCCCTCTCTCTCTCCCTCCCTCCCCCCTCCCTCCTTCCCTCCCTCCCTCCCTCCCTCCCTCTCTCCCTCTCTCCCTCCCACCCTCTCTCCTTCCCTCCCTCTCTCCCACCCTCCCTCCTTCCCTCCCTCCCTCCCTCCTCTCCCCCCCCGCCCTCCTCCCCCCCCGCCCTCCTCCCCACCACCCAGGCCGTCAGAGGGACCATGCAGCGGACGTGCAAGTGTCACGGCGTCTCGGGCAGCTGCACCACGCAGACCTGCTGGCTGCAGCTGCCGGACTTCCGCGAGGTGGGCAACTACCTGAAGGAGAAGTACCACCGGGCGCTCAAAGTGGACCTGCTCCGGGGCGCCGGGAACAGCGCGGCCAGCCGGGGCGACACCATCGCCGACACCTTCAGCTCCATGAGCCGCAAGGAGCTGGTCCACCTGGAGGACTCGCCCGACTACTGCCTGGAGAACCGTACGCTGGGCCTAGCGGGGACGGAGGGGAGGGAGTGCCTCAGGAAAGGGTTAGGAGGAGGTGGAGGGGGTGGAGGAGGAGGGGGAGGGGGAGGAGGGGGTAACAAGGGGGGTCTGAGTCGGTGGGAGAAGCGGAGCTGCAAGCGTCTGTGCGGGGAGTGCGGTCTGGCGGTGGAGGAGCGGCGCGAGGAGTTAGTGTCTAGCTGCAACTGCAAGTTCCACTGGTGCTGCGCGGTGAAGTGCGACCAGTGTCGCAAGACGGTGACCAAGTATTACTGCGTGAAGAAGAAGGGGGGTGGAGGGGGAGGGGTGGGCCAGAGGGGGGGGGGGAAGGGGGAGAACGGCGGAGGAGGCGGAGGAGGAGGAGGAGGAGGAGGAGGAGGAGGAGGAGGGGGACGCAGGAAGAACCTCAGGGTGAGGAAGAAGCACTGAGGTGGCAGTTGGTCGTCGTTTTTTTTTCTCTCCCGGTTGGCAGTTTTCGGTCGTGTTTTTTCTTTTCCTTCCGACTCTTCCTCTTCTTGAACTATCGTCATCATCATCGTCATCAGCAGCAGCAGGAGCAGCATCATCACTGTCACTTCCTTTGTCTATCAGCCAGCTGGGGGTGTCATCTCAACAGCCAGCCCCCCCCCCCCCCCCACCCAGCCCCCCCCCCCCCCCACAAAAGTGTTTCCCCAGCCTGCCTACTACGCTTATGTTATGAAGATCCGATTGGACACAGAGAGTCATGTTGTATTGGATAAGGTCAGTTCTTTGTTATCCTGTCAAACTGTTAGTTGGTGGAGACGGGTGTGAGTCATGTGACATCATGAGACTAGGCCATAGAGGTAGAGGATGTAGTGTTAGAGTTGTGTAGAAATGACGGTATATAAATATATTTAAAGGTATATTTTTGTACATTTGTTTCAAATATATTTCGGAAAAGGTCATTGCGTGACGTTAGAATTATAAGGTTCTATCTCCATTTTTTTTCAAAATTGAGTTTTTTTACATAATCTGATCCATTAGGTGTTTATTAATGCCTGTGTGGTGTTATCTTTTTAAATGTTGACATTTTTGAGTTAGTAATCCATAAATTACAAAGGTTCCATCTCACAAAACATAATGGAATGTAAAAACTTTGACGCTCAATATCTCTGAACCACCCTAAACGGAGATAGAACCTTATCATTCTAAACGGAGATAGAACCTTATCATTCTAAACGGAGATAGAACCTTATCATTCTAAACGGAGAAAGAACCTTATCATTCTAAACGGAGATAGAACCTTATCATTCTAAACGGAGATAGAACCTTATCATTCTAAACGGAGATAGAACCTTATCATTCTAAGCTCACGGTTGGGCAGGTAAAGTAAAGCACATGAAACATACACACCATACGTCTTATTTATTCTCCTCCACCAATGTGCTACACTGTCTGCCAATCTCTGATTTGGCAGTTTGTCAAACTTTCTTGCCAGAAAGGCAAAAGTCCTGAGAAGTAAAGGAATGTTCAGTCTCTGCTCATCTAAACTTGTACGTTTACAACAGAGGGTTGATGTTGGTGCACACAGGTGATCTTTTTTGAGATGCCAGATTAAGGCCCAAGTCATTCTCACCATGCTGAGGATTACAACCCAAACCCTCGTCGTCATGGTATCTGAACCCAAACCCTCGTCGTCATGGTAGCTGAACCCAAACCCTGGTTGTCATGGTACCTGACAGAGAAGCCCTTCACAGTGGTTTGTTGACGCGTGATTCAAACAGGTGATTCAAATTAACGGTTTGACAAAAGAAAAAAAGGACATTGAAATTGTCTCCCTCCCTTCCTCCCTTCCTTCCCTGCCCCGAGGAGGTATTTAATTGTAAATAAAATGAAGCACTTTGTTCTGTATATTGTTAATTTATTGCACAGGTGATCCTAGTTCTGCTTTCTACCTAGTTACTTCTTCTTTTTTAAATCTTTTTTCTTTCTATAAAACGTTTGTAATTAAAGAAGTATAATCTACAATCCCTTCTATCTAATATATCATTGTATCTACACCCATAACCTGTCTCACCCTCCACAGTGCCGGGCCAAAAGTGACTAGCACATATCCAGAAGCCTCCTGGGTGTTGACATCATTCATTGTGTTGTTCTCATTCCTGACCTCAGGCCTGTTCCCTGCAACATGCATCTCTGATGGGCTGCAGTACTCACAGTTATAAATATCTAGTGATCCTAAAACTGTTGTTTGTTATATTGAGTACAGGTACCTGTTCTCTTCTTCATCTGCATATACCTCATCTGCATATACCTCATCTGCATATACCTCATCTGCATATACCTCATCTGCATATACCTCATCTACATATACCTCATCTGCATATACCTCATCTGCATATACATCATCAACATATACCTCATTTACATATACCTCATCTACATATACCTCATCTACATATACCTCATCTGCATATACATCATCAACATATACATCATCTACATATAATCTACATATACCTCATCTACATATACCTCATCGGCATATACCTCATCTACATATACCTAATCTACATATACCTCATTTACATATACCTCATCTGCATATACCTCATTTACATATACCTCATCTACATACACCTCATCTACATATACCTCATCTACATACACCTCATCTGCATATACCTCATCTGCATATACCTCATTTACATATACCTCATCTACATACGCCTCATTTACATACACCTCATCTACATATACCTCATCTACATATAATCTACATATACCTCATCTACATACACCTCGTTTACATATACCTCATCTACATATACCTCATCTACATATACCTCATCTGCATATACCTCATCTACATACACCTCATCTGCATATACCTAATCTGCATATACCTCATCTACATACACCTAATTTACATATACCTCATTTACATATATCTCATTTACATATACCTCATCTGCATATACCTCATCTACATATACCTCATCTACATATACCTCATTTACATATACCTCATCTGCATATACATCATCTACATACGCCTCATCTACATATCATCTACATGTACCTCATCTGCATATACCTCATCTGCATATACCTCATCTACATATACCTCATCTACATATACCTCATATACACATACCTCATTTACATATGCCTCATCTACATATCATCTACATGTACCTCATCTACATATACCTCATTTGCATAAACCTCATCTACATATACCTCATCTACATATGCCTCATCTACATATCATCTGCATATACCTCATCTGCATATACCTCATCTACATATATCTCATCTACATATACCTCATCTACATATCATCTACATATCATTTACATATACCTCATCTACATATGCCTAATCTACATATACCTCATCTGCATATACCTAATCTACATATACCTCATCTGCATATACCTCATCTACATATACCTCATCTACATATACCTCATCTGCATATACCTCATCTACATATACCTCATCTGCATATACCTCATCTACATATACCTCATCTACATATACCTCATCTACATATCATCTACATATACCTCATCTGCATCTACATATACCTCATCTACATATACCTCATCTACATATCAACTACATCCCTAACCATCATATACAACATCACATATACCTAATCTACATATACCTCATCTGCATATACCTCATCTACATATACCTCATCTACATATACCTCATCTACATATATCTCATCTACATATCTTTAACCTCACTACATATCATCTGCATACCTCATAACACATCTACATATACCTCATCTACATACACCTCATATACATATACCTCATTTACATATACCTCATCTACATATACATCATCTACACCTCCATAACCTCTCTTCCTCTACATAACCTCTCTCCTCTACATAACCCTCTTCCTCTACATAACCTCTCTTCCTCTACATAACCTCTCTTCCTCTACATAACCTCTCTTCCTCTACATAACCTCCCTTCCTCTACATAACCTCCCTTCCTCTACATAACCTCTCTTCCTCTACATAACACCTCTTCCTCTACATAACCCCTCTTCCTCTACATAACCCCTCTTCCTCTACATAACCCATCTAAACATAACCTCTTCCTCTACATAACCTCTCTTCCTCTACATAACCTCTCTTCCTCTACATAACCTCTCTTCCTCTACATAACCTCTCTTCCTCTACATAACCTCTCTTCCTCTACATAACCTCCCTTCCTCTACATAACCTCCCTTCCTCTACATAACCTCTCTTCCTCTACATAACCTCTCTTCCTCTACATAACCCCTCTTCCTCTACATAACCCCTCTTCCTCTACATAACCCCTCTTCCTCTACATAACCTCTCTTCCTCTACATAACCTCCCTTCCTCTACATAACCTCTCTTCCTCTACATAACCTTTCTTCCTCTACATAACCTCTCTTCCTCTACATAACCTTTCTTCCTCTACATAACCTCTCTTCCTCTACATAACCTTTCTTCCTCTACATAACCTCTCTTCCTCTACACAACCTCTCTTCCTCTACATAACCCCTCTTCCTCCCTCCATCCCTCTCTTCCTCTACATAACCTCTCTCCCTCCATCCATCCCTCCCTTCCTCTACACCTCCCTCCCTTCCTCCCTCCATCCTTGCAGTAATCCTCAAAGAGCCCTCTCGCTCCCCCGTGCTTGGAAGTTCCTTCGCTGTTTAATTCTGCTTTAATTAACTTTGTCGAGACAAGAGGAGGGGTGGGGGGTGGGGGTGGGGGGGTGTGGGTGGGGGGGTAGGGGGTCGACATGAAGCCATGAAGCATTCGGCCCCTTAAAAACCACCCCGCCTCTTAATTGTGTATGCTAATCTCCTTTTTCACACCGCCCCTACTCATGAGGGGTCTGGGGGGGGGGGGGGGGGGGGGGGTGTGTTGGGAAACCTTGGTGTTGCTGCACTAGGGCGTCCTGTGGCTGTTTTATCCCCGGGCCCACCTATTTGGATCCTTTCTCTCCTCTAGGGTTTTCTTTGCTCGATTTAACAATGACCGCTGAGCTAATCAGCTCTCTGGAAACCGCACCACAGCCGCGGTAGCTAATCCCCTCTCCCCCTCTCCTCCTCCCCCTCCTCCTCTCCCCCTCTCCCCCTCTCCTCCTCTCCTCCTCCTCTCCTCCTCTCCTCCTCTCCTCTCCTCCTCCCCCTCCTCCTCTCCCCCTCTCCCCCTCTCCTTCTCTCCTCCTCCTCTCCTCCTCTCCTCCTCTCCCCCTCTCCTCCTCTCCCCCTCCTCTCCTCTCCTCTCCTCCTCTCCTCCTCCTCTCCTCCTCTCCTCCTCTCCCCTCCTCTCCTCCTCTCCTCCTCTCCTCCTCTCCTCCTCTCCTCCTCTCCCTCTCTCCTCCTCTCCCCCTCTCCCCCTCTCCTCCTCTCCCCCTCTCCTCCTCTCCCCCTCCTCTCCTCCTCCTCTCCTCCTCCTCCTCTCCTCCTCTCCTCCCCCTCTCCTCCTCTCCTCCTCTCCTCCTCCTCTCCCCCTCTCCCCCTTTCCTCCTCTCCCCCTCTTCTCCTCTCCCTCCTCTCCTCCTCTCCTCCTCTCCTCCTCTCCTCCCCCTCTCCTCCTCTCCTCCCTCTCCCCTCTCCTCCTCTCCCCCTCTCCTCCTCTCCCTCTTCTCTCCTCTCTCCTCTCCTCCTCTCCCCTCTCCCCTCTCCTCCTCTCCTCCGCGACTCAACAGCCTCCTGCCGCCTTCAAAAGGACTTTGAGAAAAGGGCTTTGCGCGGATTCACACTGTTCTCTCAATAGAAGTTAGTTCAAGTATTGTGCCCCAAACAAGTGGGGTTGATAAACAAATGCTTGCCAGGATACCCCCCGCCATCAAACCCCACCTGCAGAGAGGGGGTGGCAGGGGGGGTGGGGGGGACGGACCCCAACAGTAGCACACGGCAAGCCAGCGGACCCTGGGGCCCCCTCTGGAGGAGAGAGGGGGATGGGACGTGAAAGAGGAGATTAGAGGGTCCTTCTGAGGAGAGGGTGGGGGGGCGGGAGCGGGGGGAGAGAGAAGGGGACAGGCGTTCCTGCACCCTCCTCTGTTGACCCAAAAGTGTCAAGGAAACACCTTGTTGACATCTTATTTACAAAATAATAAAGATCCGCGCGACCCCCCCCCCCCTGCCCCCCCTCCCCTCTCTTTGAATGCCCCCCCCTGAGTAGCGGGGCCTCGCGCTGGCATGCTGAGGCTACATACCCCCGATACTTCTCAACAAAACAATCACCATCTTTATTTCTACCCTGTGGATCAGTGTGCTGTGTGTTGGAATGGCCCTTCACATACCAGATCATCATAATAGAAATAATAATAATAATAAAGATTTATACAGCGCCTTTCATAAAGCCCCAAGGATGCTTTACAATTCTACAGGAAATGGTCAGACACACAAAACAGAAAACAAACAAAACAAAACAGAAACTGTGACTAGGCGCCTAAGGGCCTTGGAGAACAGATGGGTTTTGAGGGCTGATTTGAAGGAGTCCAGGGTGGGGGGGGCGGGGGGTGGGGGGGGTCGGGGGAGCGTTGTGGATCACTATGGGGAGGAAGTTCAAAAGGGGGGGGCTGCCACACTGAAGGCTCTGTCCCCAAAGGTCCGTAGGTTGGTGCGGGGGTGGGTGGACAGCAGACCCATGTCTGAGGACCGCAGGTTCCGGGAAGGGTATGTTTTGTGAGAGATGGTCAGTTAGGTATTGGGGGGGCGCAGGCGTGGAGGGATTTGTAGGTGAGGAGGAGGATTTTGTAAGTGATGCGGGACTTGACCGGGAGCCAGTGGAGGTGAGTGAGGGTGGGGGTGATGTGCTGCCAGGGCTTGGTGTGGGTGAGGACCCTGGCAGCTGAGTTCTGCACGTACTGGAGCCTGTCCAGGGCTTTGCTGAGTATACCCCCAAGTCTTAATTCTTCCTTCTTCTAGCATTGTGACTGCCGACGACCCCTGACCTGAGCATAAATTAGATTTGTTCTTGTGATGACTGATGGATAGATGATTCACCTACTTAGACAATTGTATTGGTTGTGTAAGTTGCTTTGGATAAAGGCGTCTGCTGAATGACAGAAAACGTGTCAATGTAACCAGAGGTTTGAGTCCCTCCCCACACCCACAAAGCAACACAACTGACAGAGCAAAGATGATGTAATCTGAGTCAGTTGTTTTTATGACACCAATAAAGATATGAGCGTTATGAGAGGGAGATCACTCTCAGAGGAAATCACTGTCCAATGCTGTCTCTCTCTCTCTCTTACACACACACACACACACACACACACACACACACACACACACACACACACATCTACACACGTCTCTCTCTCTCACACACACACACACACACCTACACTCCCCCTCTCTCTCACGCACACACCTACACACACACACACACACATCTACACACACCCTCTCTCTCTCACACACACCTACACACACACACATCTACACAGACCTCTCTCTCTCACACACATCTACACACGCCTCTCTCTCTCTCACACACACACACACACACACACACACACACACGCCTCTCTCTCACACACACACACACACACATCTACACACACCTCTCTCACACACACACACACACACATCTACACACACCTCTCTCTCACACACATCTACACACGCCTCTCTCTCTCACACACACACACACACACACACACACACACACACACACGCCTCTCTCTCACACACACACACACACACATCTACACACACCTCTCTCTCACACACATCTACACACCTCTCTCTCTCACACACACACACACACACACCTACACCCCCCACTTTCCCTCACACACCTACACTCCCCCTCTCTCTCACACACATCTACACACACCTCTCTCTCTCACACACATCTACGCACACCTCTCTCTCTCACACACATCTACACACACCTCTCTCTCTCACACACATCTACACACACCTCTCTCTCTCACACACATCTACACACACCTCTCTCTCTCACACACATCTACACACACCTCTCTCTCTCTCACACACACACACACACACACACACACACACACACCCAGCAGGGCCGTGGGTCCAGGACCTCCCGCCACAGAGTCACATGACCTCTGACCTGGGGGGGTGAACTTCCGTCTCCCCCATGTCCAGACCCTGGAGGGGTTAGGGGTCAGAGGGGGGGGGGGGGGACAGGTCCAGTCTCCATCGGGGCGTGAGGCTGAGGTGGCGGGGAGCGGCGGGGGGGGGGGGGGGGGGCACTGCGGAGGAAGAGCCTAGAGATTAATCAGGCTCATTAATAACAAGTCGTGACGTTAGAATTATAAGGTTCTATCTCTATTTTTGTCAACAACAAAAAAATTGTCAGAGTTTTTTACATAATCTGATCCATTAGGTGTTTATTAATGCCTGTGTGGTGTTATTTTTAAAATGTTGACATTTGTGAGTTAGTAATTAATAAAATACAAAGGTTCCATCTCACAAAACATAATGGAATGTAAAAACGTTGACGCTCAATATCTCTGAACTGCCCTAAACGGAGATAGAACCTTATTTTTATACATTTTAAAAATAACACCACACAGGCATTAATAAACACCTAATGGATCAGATTATGTAAAAAACTAAATTTTGACAAAAATTGAGATAGAACCTTATCATTCTAAACGGAGATAGAACCTTATCATTCTAAACGGAGATAGAACCTTATCATTCTAAACGGAGATAGAACCTTATCATTCTAACCTCACGATATGGCAGAGGTGAAATAACGACTCCAATTATCTCAAGTGATGATACGAGGAGACGGAGAATAGGAAGATGACATTCAGTGCTTCCAGGAATCCTTGACTAATAGGATTTGTGGCTTAGGGTCTCGGACGCACAGTACCACCAGGTCTGGGGTCAGCAGAGATGTCAGAGCAGAGCCCAGCAGATCCCAGCCTGTCTGGGGGTTCCCTGAGCCCGTCTGGGGGTTCCCTGAGAAGACGAAAGCCTTCTTACTCCAGCTACGTCTGTCAGATCGTGAGTTTAGAATGATAAGGTTCTATCTCCGTTTAGAATGATAAGGTTCTATCTCCGTTTAGAATGATAAGGTTCTATCTCCGTTTAGAATGATAAGGTTCTATCTCCGTTTAGGGCAGTTCTGAGATATTGAGCGTCAATGTTTTTACATTCCATTATGTTTGTTTGTATTTTATTAATTACTAAATAAAAAAATTCAACATTTTAAAAATCACACCACACAGGCTTTAATAAACACCTAATGGATCAGATTATGTAAAAAAAAAAACTAGATAGAACCTTATAATTCTAACGTCACGAGATTCTAGTTCTCATGTTAATTCATTGAGTTAAAAGTTCTGAATAATCAGCATAGTCTGTTACACTTTAGTTCAAGGTAATAGTAAAAAAAAACTAGTAATTACACAATCCTATGAAGTATGTGTATAAGTCATTGAGGTAGGTACCAGAAAGTACTCTGTATTGTTGGCATAGATGTTTTAGGATCAACAGATCTTGGCAAATATCAGTGGAAAGGTCAGTGTTACCTTGAGCAACGTGAGATGTTAAACATCCACAACAGGCAGCAGCTCACTGAGGTGGTTCTGGTCGGCTACATATCCTGCATGTCACCCCCCCTTCTCTCTCTCTCTCTCTCTCTCTCTCTCTCTCTCTCTCTCTCTCTCTCTCTCTCTCTCTCTCTCTCTCTCTCTCTCTCTCTCTCACCCATCCTTCCTGTCAATCTCTACTGCCTCTATCCCAATAACGCAGAAATTCCCTAAATACCTGTAGATGATATACGGTAAGTGGTTACATTTACATTTTACATTTTTGGCATTTAGCAGACGCCTTATTCCAAAGAGACTTACAATCAATACATTTGAATACTAAGCAAGTGAATCATCAGTCCACCAGTCGTAGCAGGAAGAGTAACCTAGCTCAGGCCCGGGGGCCATTGGCAGTCTCTGTGATAGAAGGAAAAACCTCTATCTTTCTATCACCTTCTTCTAAACCTTTTTATTTTTGTATTGTTTTTAATATAGACACTGGAGAAACAGAGAAACAGTACAAGGGGGGCAATAGAAGTTTTAGGGGACACAGTAGAGGGGAAAAGCGGGTGTCTTCAGGAGACGCAGTGCTGGGGGGCAGTAGATGTCTCAGGAGGAGCAGTTAAGGTGTAGCCAGAAGAGATGGAGGTCGTCAGTCTACGACAGAAGATGGGTAGTGACTCTGCAGTTCTGACAGCCGTGGGGTTAGTTAGTTACAGCTAGTACCGGCCAAAGTTCCATAGAGTCACACAGAGATGGGATGGGAGGGGAGGACAGCCTTGATCAGTTGGTCAGGTCACTCAGTAAAGTAAACAGTGTGAGTTATACGTGTCTCCTGCTATCTCTCAAGTGTGAGCGTGCCCTGTACACAGAGGGGGGGGGGGAGACACTGTAACCCTGATTCAATATTGACACAGATACACACGCGCCAACTGACAAACAGAGAGACAGAGAGACAGGCAGACAGGCAGACAGACACGGACAAACACGCAGATAAACACGTGCTCAGGCAGACAGGCAGACAGACAGACAGACACACAGAAACACACACTCGCGGAAAGACAGATAGACATATAGTCAGACAGACAGTCATATAAGCAGAGAGAGAGACAGACAGATAGGCAGACAAATATATCTATATATCTCTCTCTCTCTCTCTCTCTCTCTATATATATATATATATATATATATATATATATATATATATATATATATGTCTCTCTCTCTCTCTCTATATATATATATATATATATAGAGAGAGAGACCAACAAACAGAGAGAGAGAGAGACATACAGGCAGGCAGGCAGGCACACACACACACACACACACACACACACACACACACACACACACACACACACACTCTTAGTTTTACATTTGTCTGTGGCTTTATTTGTCAAAAATGGGATGTAAATTATTATTATTGTATATTAAATAATATAATAATCATTTATAGAATAATGAATGAATTAGTGTATATATATAATATCTATTTTCCCATTATTAGTACTATTATGTATTTGTTTTTTCTTTGTATTATGTTTTCTGCTACCTCTTGTTTCAGGGTTAGGAAGGATGGATGGATGGAAGGAAGGAGGGATGGAAGGAAGGAGGGAGGGATGGAAGGATGGAAGGAAGGAAGGAGGGATGGAAGGAAGGAAGGAAGGAGGGATGGAAGGAAGGAAGGAAGGAGGGATGGAAGGAAGGAAGGAAGGAGGGATGGAAGGAGAGATGGAAGGAAGGAAGGAGGGATGGAGGGATGGAAGGAGAGATGGAAGGAAGGAAGGAGGGATGGAAGGATGGAAGGATGGAAGGATGGATGGGAGGAGGGATGGATGAAAGGAAGGAGGGATGGAAGGAAGGAAGGAAGGAGGGATGGAAGGAGGGATGGAAGGAAGGAGGGATGGATTCATTCATTCAAACCTTTATTTAAACTCGTTACTGAGGTTGCCCTCATTTACAGTAGCAACGAGTGAATAAAAGAGAACCAACAATAAGTCATAAACAGAATAGAAATTAAACCAAAATATAAAACAAACAAAAAACATTACTAAGAAATGTACAACATAATTTAAATGGATGGATGGATGGAAGGAATTAATTTTAATGGATGGATGGAAGGAAGGAAGGATGGAAGGAGGGATGGAAGGAAGGATGAAAGGAGGGATGAAAGGAGGGATGGAATGAGGGATGGAAGGAGGGATGGAAGGAGGGATGAAAGGATGGAAGGAAGGAGGGATGGATGGAAGGAGGGATGGAAGGAGGGATGGAAGGAGGGATGGAAGGAGGGATGAAAGGAGGGATGGAAGGATGGAAGGATGGAAGGAAGGAGGGATGGAAGGAAGGATGAAAGGAGGGATGAAAGGAGGGATGGAATGAGGGATGGAAGGAGGGATGGAAGGAGGGATGAAAGGAGGGATGAAAGGAGGGATGGAATGAGGGATGGAAGGAGGGATGGAAGGAGGGATGAAAGGATGGAAGGAAGGAGGGATGGATGGAGGGATGGAAGGAAGGAAGGAAGGATGGAAGGAGGGATGGAAGGATGGTGGGAGGGAGGGATGGAAGTAGGGATGGAAGGAAGGAAGGAAGGAGGGATGGAAGGATGGAAGGATGGAAGGAGGGATGAAAGGATCGAAGGAGGGTGGGAGGGAGGGATGGAAGTAGGGATGGAAGGAAGTAGGGATGGGAGGGAGGGATGGATGGAAGGAGGGATGGAAGGAGGGATGGAAGTAGGGATGGAAGGAAGTAGGGATTGGAGGGAGGGATGGAGAGGCCAGAACTACAGGGAAAAACAAACCCTTTCTTTTCTTTGTTTTGGTTCTGTAAGAATCGTATTTCTGACCCTGTAGTTCGATTCACTTTCTTATTACTGGTTAAGAAAGAAATCCAAGGCTGCGTTCGTAAATCTGCTCTGAGATCACCGGAGCGCACACTGGATTCAACGTCATAAAGGGACCAAGTAATTTGATTGGACAAGAGGCATTCCCATGAGTGCTGATCAGATTTCCAGAGTGAATTAACGAACGCAGCCTTTGTGTTGAGTATTTGTGTTGCCATGGCGACTGTTGTATTGTTGTGTTGGTCGGTTGTAATGTATATTGCTGTAATGTTCACTATGTATGTTTAATCATCTCAACATTTAAAAAAAGTAAAAAAAACAAAAAATTAAAACGTTTTTTTTTCTTGAGAAAGGGTCTGGTGGTAGTAGGTCGATAAACGGTTTAGACGTGACATATCGTGAGCTTAGAATCTATCTATATCTATATTATTATATAATATAATATTATTATTAATTAATAATAATAATATTAGAGCTTAGGTTCTATCTCCGTTTAGGGCAGTTCAGAGATATTGAGCGTCAACGTTTTTACATTCCATTATGTTTTGTGAGATGGAACCTTTGTATATTATTATTTTCTAACTAAAACATGTCAACATTTAAAAAAATAACACCACACAGGCATTAATAAACACCTAATGGATCAGATTATGTAAAAAAAAAAACTCAATTTTGACCAAAATGGAGATAGAACCTTATAATTCTAACGTCACGATATATTAAAGAATAACAACAGTGCACTGCCGCCCTCTGCTGGTGGAACGTGTGCAACTACAACTACAGCACTTCCCCTGACCTGCTGACAGTCATTCAGTACACTAGATGTCGCTTGTTCTTCCACTCCTCTTTCTAAAACCTCGCAAACATCCCCTCCCTTTAATTCCCTCCTTGTTTTCTGTCGTTAGTTTCTCTGCCTGTCACTAACGCCGTGTGTACACACTCCCTGGGCAGGCAGGCGGCACCTGCGGGAGGAAAGCTGCGCGGCGCCTTCCACATCTCCATGCATAAGAGACAGTGTATGTATGTATGCATTATAGAGACAGAGAGACAGTGGATGTATGTATGCATTGAGACAGAGAGACAGTGGATGTATGTATGCATTGGGATAGAGACAGAGAGACAGTGGATGTATGTATGTATGGGGATAGAGAGACAGAGAGATAGAGAGACAGTGGATGTATGTATGCATTGAGACAGAGAGACAGTGGATGTATGTATGCATTGAGACAGAGAGACAGTGGATGTATGTATGCATTGAGACAGAGAGACAGAGAGACAGAGAGACAGTGGATGTGGATGTATGTATGCATGGGGATAGAGAGACAGAGAGACAGAGAGACAGAGAGATAGAGAGACAGTATGTATGCGTTGGGATAGAGACAGAGAGACAGTATGTATGCATTGGGATAGAGACAGAGAGACAGTGGATGTATGTATGCATTGGGACAGAGAGACAGTGGATGTATGTATGCATTGGGACAGAGAGACAGTGGACGTATGTATGCATTGGGATAGAGAGACAGAGAGACAGAGAGACAGAGAGACAGAGACAGAGAGACAGAGAGACAGAGAGACAGAGACAGACAGTGGATGTATGAATGCATTGGGACAGAGAGACAGAGAGACAGAGAGACAGAGAGACAGACAGTGGATGTATGTATGCATTGGGACAGAGAGACAGAGAGACAGAGAGACAGACAGTGGATGTATGTATGCATTGGGACAGAGACAGAGAGACAGAGAGACAGAGAGACAGACAGACAGACAGTGGATGTATGTATGCATTGGGACAGAGAGACAGTGGATGTATG
Organism: Nansenia antarctica; assembly: GCF_963989245.1. Taxonomy (NCBI): domain Eukaryota; kingdom Metazoa; phylum Chordata; class Actinopteri; order Argentiniformes; family Microstomatidae; genus Nansenia; species Nansenia antarctica. Next base: position 1,079,175 of record NC_137687.1, read on the forward strand.
TATGCATTGAGACAGAGAGACAGAGAGACAGACAGTGGATGTATGTATGCATTGGGACAGAGAGACAGACAGACAGACAGTGGATGTATGTATGCATTGAGACAGAGAGACAGAGAGACAGAGAGAGACAGACAGACAGACAGTGGATGGATGTATGCATTGGGATAGAGACAGACAGACAGAGAGACAGAGAGACAGACAGACAGACAGTGGATGTATGCATTGGGATAGAGAGACAGACAGACAGACAGACAGTGGATGTATGCATTGGGATAGAGAGACAGACAGACAGACAGACAGTGGATGTATGTATGTATGCATTGGGACAGAGACAGAGAGACAGACAGACAGACAGTGGATGTATGTATGCATTGGGACAGACAGACAGACAGACAGACAGACAGTGGATGTATGTATGCATTGGGATAGACAGACAGAGAGACAGACAGAGAGACAGACAGACAGACAGACAGATGCATTGTCGTGAGCGAAGAAGGAACAGTTACAGTCCCCCCCCACCACTACTATGTGCAATATGACAACCCTCGGGTACATAAGGTTCAGAGATAGGACATGTTAGGATATTTATAGCATAGCATAGAGTACAGCACAGTGTTTTATTTGTATAGTATAGTATAGTAGATAGTGTACATAGCCTTTATTTATGTAAACCAGCTCTTTTTCCCTTCTTGTTTTTAGTATTTTTTTCCTAGCACCAGGGGAGCCCCCCCCCCTCCTAAATTCCGTTGTATGGTACCTGTACTGTATTAATGACAATAAAGACCATTCATTCAATATCAAGAGTGAAAGCGGACAAGGAGGAGGAGGAGGAGGAGGGCTATTATCTTCGACCGGCATGGACACGGACGCGGCGGACGCGGCAGCGGCAACGGTGGAGACGGAGAGCGACGCGTCTGCCGCGCCGGGAGGAGACAGCGGCGCCTCGTCCTCAGAGGGACATGATGTCCACACTCACAGTCCTCCGGGATCAGAGGAGGGACATGATGTCCACACCCACAGTCCCCCGGGATCATGGGACTCGTCGCAGCTCCGAAAGTATCCCTTCCAGACCAGACCCATACCCAGACTCTCCCACACCGACCCCCGCGCCGAGATGCTGATCAACAACGAGGTTTGTAAAGTCTAAAGCTAGAATATGCTGCAAGCAACACATTCCTGCTGACCCGAGACTGAAACTAAACCCTAGAAACCATATGATGTTACTAGTATCTAATGACTAGTATCTATGTCCTGCGTCCTGCTTTTCTTGCCAGGCAGAGAGCTGTTTTATTAGGCGTGCATTGAGATAGATGCACTCTTTTTTTGTCTCATGCATTGCCCACCATAGCTATAATATGTGGCTATGTTTTTATTTACATAATATCATAGTGATATTGTTGCACAACCAGCCACAGAGAAAACCTACTGGCGTACTGGTGTGTAAGTGGAGAGGCTCACTATGACATACGACATATCCTGCATGTCATCCCCCCCCCCCCCTCTCTCTCTCTCTCTCTCTCTCCCTCCCCCCCTCCCTCTCTCCTTCCCCCCCTCCCTCTCCCCCCTCCTTCCCTCCCTGTCTCTCTCTCTCACCCACGTACCCACCCACCCTTCCTTCCTGTCAATCTCTACTGTATCCCAATAAAACAGAAATTCCCTAACAACATATTTAGGTAACGATGTAACTCAGTAACCCACCATAATTGGTCCCAAATTCTGCTTTTAAACATATTGATTTTAATTATCGATTGACTTTATCTCCTTGTGATATGTATGTAGTATGTCATTCTGAACTATGATCTGAGAATATCCACACAAAACGTCAAGGTGTCACCTCTCAAATGTCATCCTGCTTTTGCATCTGATCGTCACAGTTCTAATGTGGCAGATTTAGGCTGGTTTGGGTCTGGTTGTTAGTCTATTCCTGTGGATGATAATGATGTACTATTTCAAGGTTCTTCAATCCTGGCCCTATTGATGGGGTCCTACTGATATTTAGAGACTTAGTTTTTGGTCCAGCCCACCACTAACACACTTGATTCTACCAATCGATGATGAGGATGTATGAGTCTGTGATCAGTTGAATCAGATGTGTGATGTGTGTGTGATGTGTAGATCTGGAACAAACGCTATCACACACACCTTGTGCAGGTCTGGATTGACGAACTCTAGACTAGATGCACATTTTTTTGGCACATTTTTCTTTTAACTAACGTATTTTAG
>NC_137687.1:1088897-1096397 GCF_963989245.1 Nansenia antarctica
CGGAGACGGGCTAGGCCATGAATGACCTTAATGTGCATTTTCTTCAGCCACTCCTTTGTTGCATTGGCCGTATGTTTTGGGTCATTGTCGTGCTGGAAGACCCTTCCATCCACGACCCATTTTCAAGGATTTCTTTGTTGATATTCAGTCTCTCACTGTTAAAAAATAAACCTACCATTAAAATGACAGACCGTTCATTTCTTTGTAAGTTGGGCAGACTTACAAAAATCAGCAGGGGATCAAATACTTATTTCCCCCACTGTATATAGCCTAGCACACACACATTTGACTAATTTCTGTCTCTTTCATTTTAGGAACCTGTGGTTTTAACGGACACTAACCTGGTCTACCCGGCTCTCAAGTGGGATGTGGACTACCTGCAGGAGAACATCGGGAGCGGAGACTTCTCCGTGTACATCGCCGAGAACCACAAGTTCCTCTACTACGACGAGAAGAAGATGGCCAACTTCGACAACTTTATGCCCAAGTCACAACGGCTAGAGATGAAGTTCTCAGACTTTGTGGACAAAATGAACAAGACCCAGGAGCTGTCTGGAGAGGAGAGGTAAGGGTCTGTTTGTTTTAATGAGAGACACATAAGAATGATAAGGTTCTATCTCCGTTTAGAATGATAAGGTTCTATCTCCATTTAGAATGATAAGGTTCTATCTCCGTTTAGAATGATAAGGTTCTATCTCCGTTTAGAATGATAAGGTTCTATCTCCGTTTAGAATGATAAGGTTCTATCTCCGTTTAGAATGATAAGGTTCTATCTCCATTTAGAATGATAAGGTTCTATCTCCGTTTAGAATGATAAGGTTCTATCTCCGTTTAGAATGATAAGGTTCTATCTCCGTTTAGGGCAGTTCAGAGATATTGAGCGTCAAAGTTTTTACATTCCATTATGTTCTGTGAGATGGAACCTTTCTATTATATTAATTACTAACTAAACAATTTAACATTTAAAACAAATAACACCACACAGGCATTAATAAACACCTAATGGATCAGATTATGTAAATAACTCAATTTTGACAAAAATGGAGATAGAACCTTATAATTCTAACGTCACGACATTCTGTCATTCTGTGTCTCTGCGTTTCTACTTTGTTTTGCCTTCAGTACAGCATCGTACTATACTAGGTTTTTTAAGGTGCCAGTTGAATTCTTTGAACTCTCAGTTTCTTTCCAGATGAGATGTAGAAAAGCACTGCAGTACAGGAGGTAATGGTTCTGTCTGCAAACTCTCTCTCTCTCTCTCTCTCTCTCTCTCTCTCTCTCTCTCTCTGTCTCTCTCTGTCTCTCTCTCTTTATATCCCCCCCTCATTCTCTTTCACTCTCCCTCTCGCTCTCTCACTCTATCTTCCCACCTCTTTCTCTCTCTCTACCCCCCTCTCTCTCTCTACTCCCCCCCATCCCTCCCTCCCTCTCTCTCTCTCTCTCTCTCTCTCTCTCTCTCTCTCTCTCTCTCTCTCTAAGCAACGGAAAGTGTTGAGACCTCTGAAATCTAATTCAGGAAATGAAATGGGTCTGAGGAGTGACTAAGCATTTACCCATGTGGGGAACAGCTTAGCTCTGTGTCCTGAATCAGTCACACAAACCCATATCTCTTTCTGAACCCCCCCCCCCCCCCCCCCCTCCCTTCCCCCACAACAACAACAATGGCCGCTTGGGGTTCAACTCATCCGTGATTGAGCACTGTCATGGTGGTGTTGTGCAAATGATTCATTATGGTGGTTTTTGAAAGAAAAATGTGTTTCCCCTTTGAACCCAGACGAATGAAGGAGTCCTATTGGCAAGACCGACCGTTTCATTTCCTGATTCACTCGAACGGACGTTCAAGAGTGCCGCTGTGTTTCTGTTGTGTAACTGTTTAGCTTCGAGTTGCGTTTGGAGGCCCTGACACCCTCACACAATCGTTTGTGTTTCTGTCCTCCTCAGGGTTTACCTCCAGCAGACGCTGAACGACACGGTGGGCAGGAAGATCGTGGTGGACTTCCTGGGCTTCAACTGGAACTGGATCAACCAGCAGCAGGCCAAGCGGAGCTGGGGTCAGCTGACCTCCAACCTGCTGCTCATAGGCATGGAGGGTGAGAGCACGCCCCCTACAGCACCACCTGTCACATGACAGGAAACTGTTAGTTTGTCACCATAGATACTTACTAGGTACTTACTAGATACTTACTACTAGATACTTACTAGATACTTACTAGGTACTTACTAGATACTTACTACTAGATACTTACTAGATACTTACTAGGTACTTACTAGATACTTACTACTAGATACTTACTAGATACTTACTAGGTACTTACTATTGGAATATAATAGTATTATATGCTATTCCCCCCCTCTCTGTCTGTCTGTCTCCCTCTCTCCCCAAATGAATGGAAAAATATTGACAAGGTCTTTAAAAAGTCTTAGAAAGGTATTGAAATTAACCTCCAGATTCCTGTATATACCCTGAGTAGGTAACATAGACACGGCTGTTCTAGTGTCAACTGTCACTTAGATCCAACTGTCACTTAGATCCAACTGTCACTTAGATCCAACTGTCACTTAGATCCAACTGTCACTTTCAAATTAACCTCAAGATTCCTGTATATACCCTGTTTTCCCTCTCTGTCTCTAGGCAACGTGACGCCGGCACATTACGACGAGCAGCAGAACTTCTTTGCACAAATCAAAGGCCACAAGAGGTGCATCCTGTTCCCCCCGGACCAGTTCGAGTGCCTGTACCCCTTCCCCGTCCACCACCCCTGCGACAGGCAGAGCCAGGTAATCCCTCTCAGATTAAAACTCTGGATGATAATAATAATAATAATTCATTGTATTTATATTAGCGCTTTTCCGAGGCTCAAAGACGCTAAACAATATGGGAAAAACAGAAAACACAGAAACAACAAGCAACAGATAACATGAGCACATAGAACACAGAGTTAACGAACAGGGAACACAGTATTGCAGCATTGTCCAGCAGGGGGGTGGGGGGGGGGGTGGTAGGGTTAGGGGAGATGGTTAGGGGTAGGGGAGGTTGTATGCATGTCCAGGGGGGGAGGGGGGTGGCAGGGTTAGGGGAGATGGTTAGGGGTAGGGGAGGTTGTATGCATGTCCAGGGGGGGAGGGGGGGTGGCAGGGTTAGGGGAGATGGTTAGGGGTAGGGGAGGTTGTATGTATGTCCAGGGGGGGAGGGGGGGTGGCAGGGTTAGGGGAGATGGTTAGGGGTAGGGGAGGTTGTATGTATGTCCAGGGGGGGAGGGGGGGTGGCAGGGTTAGGGGAGATGGTTAGGGGTAGGGGAGGTTGTATGTATGTCCAGGGGGGGAGGGGGGGTGGCAGGGTTAGGGGAGATGGTTAGGGGTAGGGGAGGTTGTATGCATGTCCAGGGGGGGAGGGGGGGGTGGCAGGGTTAGGGGAGATGGTTAGGGGTAGGGGAGGCTGTAGGCGTGGGAGAACAGGTAGGTTTTGAGGTGGGATTTAAAAGTGGAGAGTGAGGGTGAGTCTCTGTGGTCGAGGGAGAGAGTTCCAGAGGCGGGTTATATTCATATATACCCATCGGATATTCACAGTAATGTCCGAAAACACAGTTACAACTGTATTGAGAATGGACCGTATTGTAATTGGATGATGAACAGTAGATGAAATAATAAAGATCATTTTGGAGGATTTGTATTGAGACAATTGTTATGAGACTGGACCGTATTGTAACAACAGTAGACCAATAACGTGTGGTGGAAACTTCCTAGTCATCATCATCATCATCATCATATCTCTGTTTATCATGATGCTGTGATGTGTGATGTGTCTAGCAAAGTCCTAGATGTGTCACTCTGTCAGGCTGACCTGCTGTCAGGACAGGCTGACCCGGGAGGTCCCATGTGTTCCTGGTATACAGAGACACTGCATTGGTGTCCGGAGTCAGATGACTAGATCTAGGACTAATCCTAGGATTTGCAAACTCTAGACTACATCTCACTGTCACTGAGAATAAACAGCTTAAGCTTCTGATAGATCTAATTATAGACTAGTAAAAGCAACAACAAAAGATGTATTTCTTTGTTGCTGTTTAACCCTGAAACCAGGTTACATGATTATCAGGAGCACACGAATCAGAATCAGAATCAGAACTGCTTTTATTACGTCTAACGTAGGGGACACAGAGTAAACTTGTTAGGTTCTGCGGCATTGACATTGCAGCAGGATACAAAATCAATAATAATAGAATAAAGTAAAAAGTAAGGTGATTCGTTTAAAAAAGTATAATATGGTGATAAAGTGATGGTAGTTTTTTAGTCTGCCTGTCTGTTTGTCTGACTGTTTTCGTTCTTTTCTGTTTCTCTGTAAAGCGAGCGACCTTGGGTCCCCTGAAAGGCGCTTTATAAATGAAAGTTGTTATTATTGTTATTATTATTATTATTATTATTATTATTGTTATTAACAACAACAACACAAAACAAAACAATACAATAATACTGACAGTTGAGAGAGCAAGTAGATAGCCAGGAAGAAATACAATCAAAATAAATAAATAATGAATTAATTAAATAATTAAAAAAGAGTAAAATAAGGATTAAACCCCCCCCTCTGCTTCAGCTGGTGTACATGTGGCCGTGGGGTTCAGGAGTACATTGATCAGGGGTCAGGGGTCAGCAGGCTGACGGTATCATGTAGAAACACAGACCCTCAGTCTGGAGGAGGAACAGAGGAGCCATTCACACAGGAGACAAAGGGGTTGCCACCGCTTTCTTTTTTAGAAAGTGCTCGCTCGCTAGCTAGACCCTCCGAGTGTCATGTTCACATTTCTAACGGTAGGTTTTGCGGTTCTCTTTTTCCTGTTCCTCAGGTGGACTTCGAGAACCCTGACTACGAGAGGTTCCCCAACTTCAAGAACGTGGTCGGTTACGAGACCGTGGTGGGCCCTGGAGACGTGCTCTACATCCCCATGTACTGGTACGTCTGTCTCAGTGGTGGACTGTCCTGACTGACTGACTGACTGACTGACTGACTGACTGACTGTCCTGACTGACTGACTGACTGACTGACTGACGAGACAGCAGCTGTGCCTCAGGAGGTAGAGGCTGTGTCTCAGGAGGTAGAGGCTGTGTCTCAGGAGGTAGAGGCTGTGTCTCAGGAGGTAGAGGCTGTGTCTCAGGAGGTAGAGGCTGTGTCTCAGGAGATAGAGGCTGTGTCTCAGGAGGTAGAGGCTGTGTCTCAGGAGGTAGAGGCTGTGTCTCAGGAGGTAGAGTTTGGTGGAGGTAGAGGCTGTGTCTCAGGGGGTAGAGGCTGGTGGAGGTAGAGGCTGTGTCTCAGGAGGTAGAGGCTGGTGGAGGTAGAGGCTGTGTCTCAGGAGGTAGAGGCTGTGTCTCAGGAGGTAGAGGTTGTGTCTCAGGAGGTAGAGGCTGTGTCTCAGGAGGTAGAGGCTGTGTCTCAGGAGGTAGAGGCTGTGTCTCAGGAGGTAGAGGCTGTATCTCAGGAGGTCTCAGGAGGTAGAGGCTGTGTCTCAGGAGGTAGAGGCTGTGTCTCAGGAGGTAGAGGCCTGTGTCTCAGGAGGTAGAGGTTGTGTCTCAGGAGGTAGAGGTTGTGTCTCAGGAGGTAGAGGCTGTGTCTCAGGAGGTAGAGGCTGTGTCTCAGGAGGTAGAGGCTGTGTCTCAGGAGATAGAGGCTGTGTCTCAGGAGGTAGAGGCTGTGTCTCAGGAGGTAGAGGCTGTGTCTCAGGAGGTAGAGGCTGTATCTCAGGAGGTCTCAGGAGGTAGAGGCTGTGTCTCAGGAGGTAGAGGCTGTGTCTCAGGAGGTAGAGGCCTGTGTCTCAGGAGGTAGAGGCTGTGTCTCAGGAGGTAGAGGCTGTGTCTCAGGAGATAGAGGCTGTGGCTCAGGAGGTAGAGGCTGTGTCTCAGGCGGTAGAGGCTGGTGGAGGTAGAGGCTGTGTCTCAGGAGATAGAGGCTGTGGCTCAGGAGGTAGAGGCCCGGCGTCTAATGATCGCAAGGTCGGCAGATTGGCGGTTCGAACCCCGGCTGGCCACATGTCGAGGTGTCCTCGGGGAAGACACTGAACCCCAACTTGCTCCCAAATGAGCGGGCTGGCCGGCGACCTTGCATGGCAGCTAGTCGCCATCGGTGTGTGAATGTGAATGTGTGTGTGAATGTGGGTGAACGCGAGGCCGTTGTAAAGCGCTTTAGAAGAAGCCGCTATATAAGTCAGTCCATTTATTATTATTATTATCGATGGGTAAACCATGTGAAAACCCTCTCGACGGGGAGTCCAGTTGCTGTTTTATAGCCAAAGGCGTTCTGTTATATGAACCCGCTCCGCCGCGCACTCAGATAATCCTTCATCTGATTACACTGCTGCGTGCCTCTGGTCGTTTGGATCCTCTAGTATGATTCATAACTCAAATATGCCAATTTGAATACCGCACGTCAGGGCCTTCATCAGGTTTAAAAGCCTAACTAGCTAAGCGTTCTAGATCAGTCCAACATTAATGAGACCAAGCAAAACAAACCAACAACAACAACAACTGGCTTGTGGAAATCTTTTAATGTCACCGGAGACCACAGCACAGCCATGAAGGTATGAACGTGTCATATCCACACCACCGCTACTTGGCAGGACCCCTCCCTCCCTCCCTCCCTCCCCCCCTCCCTCCCCCCCTCCCTCCCTCCCTCCCTCCCTCCCCCCCTCCCTCCCTCCCTCCCTCCCCCCCTCCCTCCCTCCCTCCCTCCCTCCCTCCCGTCACTAAGGTGTGGAGGCCAAGGCCTGCGGTCGTCGTTGTTCTGGACGTGACTCACAGCGCGCCTGGCTTCCTGCCAGGGCCAACTGCCACCACCGCTATCCCAGCATGCTGCGCTGCGTGGTGGGGCGGGGGGGCAGGGCTGAACAGGGCTAGGCAGGTCTGAACAGGGCTAGGCAGGGCTAGGCAGGGCTAGGCAGGGCTGAACAGGGCTAGGCAGGTCTGAACAGGGCTAGGCAGGTCTGAACAGGGCTAGGCAGGTCTGAACAGGGCTAGGCAGGTCTGAACAGGGCTAGGCAGGTCTGAACAGGGCTAGGCAGGGCTGAACAGGGCTAGGCAGGGCTAGGCAGGGCTAGGCAGGGCTGAACAGGGCTAGGCAGGGCTAGGCAGGGTTGAACAGGGCTAGGCAGGTCTGAACAGGGCTAGGCAGGGCTGAACAGGGCTAGGCAGGGTTGAACAGGGCTAGGCAGGGCTGAACAGGGCTGAACAGGGCTAGGCAGGGCTAGGCATGTCTGAACAGGGCTAGGCAGGGCTAGGCAGGGCTGAACAGGGCTAGGCAGGGCTGTGAGGGAGGGATGTAGAGAGGGAGCGAGGGAGGAATGGAGGTAGGAAGGGAGGGAGGAATGGAGGAAAGGAGGGAGGGAGGAATGGAGAGAGGAAGGAAGGGAGGAATGGTGGGAGGGATGGAGGAATGGAGGGAGGAAGGGAGAGAGGAAGGAAGGAAGGAAGGAATGGAGGGAGGGATGGAGGGAGGAATGGTGCGAGCAGCTGTGT
>NC_137687.1:1098897-1116397 GCF_963989245.1 Nansenia antarctica
TGTGTGTGCGAGCAAGCGCGTGCGTGCGTGTGTGTGTGTGTGTGCGTGTGTGTGTGTGTGTGTGTGTGTGCGTGCCCACATTGGGACTGTGTAGTCTCCATATGGCCGGCTAGGAGGAGCTTGCTTCATGAGGGGCGGAGCCTGCTTCATGAGGGGGAGGGGCCTGCTTTTCCAGCTTCCAGGGGAAGTGGCATCATCAATGACATCACAATGGACTAGCGTCTCCTGGAACGCTGCGTTTCCCGAACACGTTCCTCCGCGTCGAGTGATCTGCTCCACATGTCCAGCAGAGTCACGACGACGCATATGAGAGAGTCCCTGTCCTGGGGGGTGCTCCATCAACCTCGCTAAAGGGAAAATCCAGACTTATTTGTGATAAATCTTGCAAGATTTATATTTAAAAAAATAAGCCTGGATTTTCCTTTAGCGACATTGATGGAACACCCCCCTGACTGCAGTGTTAAGTATCAAATACTTACACCCCAGAAAACAGAAAAACACTGTACCCCCCAAAGCGCTTCATGTACGTGAGCATGTACTGTACTGTGTATACTGTATATCGCCACTACTGCATAACCACTGATACCAGGTCAGATTATGTCTCCCTCATCCCTCTGTTGGGATTGGAGGTTACAGTGGGGGGGAGGGGGAGGTAAATCTGATTCCAGATCTGTGGTTTTAGGGGCAACAACCTCTTATCTCTAGCACTTCCACCACCGACCACTAAAGTGGTGTGATTGGTGGGTCGGTACCTGTGTCATATCCAATCAGAGAGAGACTCTCTTTATCTTTGTCCTGCCCCCAATCCCCCCGTCCCCCGTCACTTCCACGTTACCATGGAAACACACCTGAAGCTCGAGTATGGAATGAGAGAGACACCACCTTTTTGCCGGCTAATATTATATATTTATTTCTGAAGGTCTGACTGGGCAGCGTTGGGTTTGAAATGGATTTGCTGCTTACCTGTACAGGTGACACAGGCGCTTTGTTATTCTGTCGATTCATCTGTGACTGAGTTGTGTGTTTTTATTACGTTAATGACATGATGTTATTTTATTTTTTTGGGGGGGGGGGGGGGAGTGATAATACTGTGTTTTAAAAACACTGAAGAAACGTGTGTGATTGTGTGTTCGCCTACGGTTGGTTTGAGTCAAACGATTGCTGAACATCTCAGTCTCATCATCATCATTATTGAATATGTTTTTGTTTGACGTGTTTTGTTTTGTGTACATACAGGCTTAACTTAGGCTCTTAATTGTTTTGATAAAAAATAACATTGATGTTACCGTGAATGGTACATTTAAGTTAGGATCTGAAGGCGGTTCGAAGTTACAGTATTTACTAGTAATTAGTATTTCGCCCCCCCTGCCCCCCCCCCCCCCCTGAGTCCGCCAGTGGTAGTGATAGTAGTGCAAAGTGACTTGGCTAGCTTTAGCTGCAATATGACCACTTGTAAGGTAGAGACTCTTTAGTAGCAGGCAGCTACACCCCCACTAGTATCTATAGTGTAGTGCTTCAGATTCCATTCAATGTTTATAGCACATATACAGATAGTGTTTGGGTGGCCCTGAGATCTCACTTGCAGCATGTCAGGCTTGGTCGTCCCATCATGCAGTGCGTGGTTAGGTGCAGGCCAGGGTATCCGCGGTGTCTTGAAAAGTATTAAAAGTTGATAAATCAATTTTGGGGAAATCAAGACCCTTAATAAGTATTAAAAGGTCTTATCACAATTTTATGAGGTCTTGAATTTTGTAGGTGTTTTTCTGAATTAGACAAAGAGTTTGAGTCCTAAAAACTTTTAGTAAACGTTCGGGAATGTATTAGTTTGATTAAAAAAACAAAGAGGAACCGGAAATTCTGTTGTATGATAGTGGTCTAGTCTGTTACAAACTAAAACTGTTAAGTTAAAGGTGTCACTGATGTAAACGGTTACAGCTCGAAGTGGCAGTGAAGGTCTGGAAAAATATTGACAAGGTCTTTAAAAAGTCTAAGAAAGGTGTTGAAATTAACCTCAAGATTCCTGTATATACCCTGAGTTGGTAACATAGACACGGCTGTTCTAGTGTCAACTGTCACTTAGATCCAACTGTCACTTAGATCCAACTGTCACTTAGATCCAACTGTCACTTAGATCCAACTGTCACTTTCAAATTAACCTCAAGATTCCTGTATATACCCTGGTGCAGGCGGGGCGTTGTGTTACTACAAGGTGGCTGAAATGCTCGTGTGCTTCCAAGTGTGGAACATATTTGTGCTTCCAAGTTTGCTGGAATGTTATTTTTCTTTTAAATCGCCTTGTGACCTGAGAGTTTGAGTTGTGTTTGTGTGTCATGAACAATGTTGCCCCCTCCACCCCGATGCTGGTTTATTCTTCCAAAAGCAGAAGTTGAAGTTGAAGTGTGGGAGAGTAGAATGACAGTTGGTTGGGTTGCGTTCGTAAAAACAATCGCTCTGGAAATCTGATCAGCACTCTTTTCGAAACGCCTCTTGTCCAATTACATTACTTGGTCCCTCTGCTATGACGTTGAACCCACCCAGTGTGCACTCCGGCGCTCTCAGAGCGAATTTACGAACGCAGCCGTTAGTTACCGTGCCATTGTGACGTAGTGTTCTCACGAACACTTCCAAGTTCTGACACACAGATGCAGTTTCCACGGTTACCGAGAAGGAAGGGAGGAATTAAAAGCACATATTGTGCTCCTGTGTGTGGCAATCCGACTGTGCCCGAACCATTCCTGTGGTTTATTATCGATGGGGGGGAGGGGGGGGGGCGTCATAGGTAGACCTGGCATAGTTGGCAACAGTGGCGGACTCAGGCTGTTTGAAGGGCAGGGGGGGCGAAAAGAAAAAAAAGGCATCTACTGCACAACATGGGACCCCATCAGTGCAAGTTTAGACCATTGGAGGGGCACCAATAGGGCACATCCTCTAATTTTCGCCACTCAAAAGGGCATTTTTGCCACTCAAAAGGGCACTTAAGAGAGACGTTTTTCAACCGTGGGGGCCCCAGGAGGGGTGGTCACCCCCCCCTCAGTCCGCCAATGTTTACGAAGCTGTATAGATGTCCCCCTGGGGTACTGGCTATATTTGCTTATATTTTACATTGGAAATGTGATGATACTGCATGTTATGAAGAAGGGATATTACTAATGATATGACTGCATGTTAAAGCCTTCACCTGCGGTGCCCGAGGAATAGAAGGGGGGGGGGGTCCTGTGTTTCAGTTGATAGCTGCGTTAGTAGCCTACATTCGCTCTGGGAAATCTGCTCAGCACTCACGGGAATGCCTCTTTGTCCAATCAAATGACTTGGTCCCTTTTGTGACGTGAACCCGGTGGGCCTCCGGCGCTCTCAAAACGACTTCAGTTTGAGGGGTAGTGGTGGTCTAGTGGATAGTGAGTTGGACTTGGGATCGGAAGGTTGTGAGTTCAACTCCCGCCTGAAGCCACACCACTACTAGTGTGCCCTTGGGTAAGGCACTTAGCCCTCAGTTACTCCAGGGGGAATGTCCCTGTAATTCGTAATTGTAAGTCGCTTTGGATAAAAGCGTCTGCTAAATGGCAAAAAAAAAAAACTTCACGAACGCAGCCTTTGTTTCTAGTTGTGCTCTTAAGCTGTGAAGTGAGTGGGTGTGAATGGAGAATCGAATGTTGTCCTGCGACAATATCGCACGCCGTGTGCATTGACATGCGATGCGATATTGTCGCAGGACAACATTCGATTCTCCATTCACACCCACTCACTTCGGTGGTGTGAATGGAGAATCGAATGTTGCCGTGCGACAAAAATCGCACGCCGTGTGCATTGGGCTTTATATGCAGACGTGAGCGGGTCTGCTACAGGACAGCGCGGGGCGAAGCCATCAAGCAGAATGTGCTTATCTCATTCTGCATGTTCACCGTTCGTCTAAAGGGCTCTGCACACAGCGTGCGATTTCTGTTGCGCGTCAACGTTCCATTTTGAAGTTTGAATGGAAGTCTATGAGAAAATCATAAAACATCGCATCCCAATGCACACAGCGTGCGATGCAATTTCTGTTGTATGTTCTCATAGACTTCCATTCAAACTTCAAAATGGAACGTTGACGCGCAACAGAAATCGCACGCTGTGTGCAGAGCCCTTTAGAGTCAAGATGTTATGGGAGTGTGTGCTTGGCTTGGTTGCTGGTCGTACATCAGTACTGCTCATGAGGTTTATTACAGTTTAAGCTCAGAGGTTCAATTGCTCTCTCTCTCTCTGCTCTCTCTCTGTGTCTCTCTCTCTGTCTCTCTCTCTGCTCTCTCTCTCTCTCTGCTCTCTCTCTGTGTCTCTCTCTCTGTCTCTCTCTCTGCTCTCTCTCTCTCTCTCTGCTCTCTCTCTCTCTCTCTCTCTCTGCTCTCTCTCTCTGTCTCTCTCTCTGCTCTCTCTCTCTGCTCTCTCTCTCTGCTCTCTCTCTCTCTCTGTATTTTTGCCTCCATTCTGCTTATAGTTTGTACTCTGTTATGGCATGGTGCTAGAAACAACAGGAACACATTTTAATGTTAATTTAAGGTTTTAAGGTTTGGGCAAGAAACTGCTTTAAATATAAACCTTGACATGGTTCAATGAAGACGTGACCATCATCAAATGTATGGCTTTTATTTCTTTCTCACAGTTTTCTCAGGGTGCATTCGTAAATACGCTCTGGAAATCTGCTCGGAGCGCTCTTATCTGGTTTCAACTGAAATGAAGTTCATTTCCGGTCAGAGAGCACACCCCGGGGTGCGCTCCGGCACTCTCTGGGCGTATTTACGAACACACCCTCTGTCCCTGCACGTATGATTAGAGTGTGTCCGCTGTGTTGTGCACTGATTTCTGAACGACCGCTGGATGTGTTCTATCATTGTGCAAGTAGCTTTGAAATAAAACATTGACAATGTTTTTTAAGCTGTTACTTCCTTCTTTAAAAATAAGTCCAAATAATAATAATTTATAATAATAATAACTTTAATTTTTATAGCACTTTCCTGCAAACGTTGCAGCTCAAAGTGCTTTGAATTGAAATTTGAGATTTGAAATGAATAGTTTTTTTGTCATCATCAAATTTGTCATCATGTCACTAATTGTTTAGTGTCAACTTAAAACAACGATGGCAGAAACGTGGTACAGTGCTTGTGTGAGCAGTGGCGGACTCAGGCTGTTTGAAGGGCAGGGGGGCGAAAAGGAAAAAAAGGCACCTACTGCACAACATGGGACCCCATCAGTGCACATGGTCAAGTTTAGACCATTGGAAGGGCAGCCAATAGGGCACATCCTCTAATTTTGCCACTCAAAATGGCACTTTAGTGTGACGTTTTCCAACTGTGGGGGCACATGGTCAAGTTTAGACCATTGGAGGGGCACCAATAGGGCACGTCCTCTCATTTTCGCCACTCAAAAGGGCACTAAAGAGAGACGTTTTTCAACCGTGGGGGCACCAGGAGGGGCAGTCGCCCCCCCTGCCCCCCTCTGAGTCCGCCAGTGTGTGTGAGGTTGTAGTAGTAAGTCATAGTATTATTTACAAGCTAATTACGGCGCAAAATGGAGGACTACATTTATAAACTGCTGTGTAAAATAAAGTTTGAGATGACATCAATAAACTACAGTAATAAAAGGCCCTAGTCTGTATATTCAGTCTGAAACTCACCAGAAACCTGGGATGTACTGACCCATTAGCCATTACTATGTACAAAACAAGAGATTTGGTGAGGCTGCATTCTCATGTTATGCACCCAGATTGTGGAATGCCCTGCCAGTTTACATTAGGGATGCAACCTCAGCACATATTATGTTGAAGTCAAGACTAAAAACCCATCTTTTTAATATTGCCTTTAAATGACTAAATACTTATATAATGATTATATAATGATTGGAGCACTTTGAGCTGCAACGTTTGCATGAAAAGCGCTATACAAATACAAGTTATTATTATTATTATTATTCTCTCTGTCCAAAATCTACAATCATCAAGACACCAATGAGCAATGAGAAAGTGCTATCGGAGCTTCCCTATAAAGAAGCAGTGAACATTCACTATACTACCCACGCAGATGCCTTCTAAATGGGTTTTATAGCAGCTGCCATCGAGTTAATTTCAATATGTAAGTTGGTACAGGCTATGGTAAAGACAAGAATGAGACATACAGTCCAAGATTTGTTGTTGTTATTGTTATCTTTATTACAAACATGAGAACCGTTAGATGTTTTGTAAAGGTCAGGTTGTGACCGCTGTGTCTGCAGTGAGATGCCATTATGATCAGTTTAAAAGCCTTTCAAGTGGTTGACATGTTCTACAGCAGAATGCCATCACATATATACATATTATATATACATATACATACAGCACCGTAAGACAACAAGGCCGTCTATGAGGAGGACAGTAACGTTAGCGGGCTTGGATGTTTCAGTTGCACTCAAATGGAAATCGAAAAGGAATTCTACACCGGCTGCGTTCGTAAATACGCTCTGGAAATCTGATCAGCGCTCATGGGAATGCCTCTTGTCCAATCAAATTACGTGGTCGCTCTGGTTGAACCCAGTGTGCGCTCCGGCGCTCTCAGAGAATGAATTTACGAACGCACCCAGTATGTCTAAAACCCGACACCTGGTCAGAACTAGTCAAGCCGTGTCACTTCATACACGTTGTTAAAGGACAATACACAGACATCAGATATAGCTTGGTACGGTACATAAAATACCCAGAATGCACCATCAACAATAGATCAAAATAACACTTAACACAAATCCCCCAAGCAAAGCCATAATGGTTATCATCATGATGAAAAAAATAAATAAAAATTCAACACTGTAGATTCAAAAAGAAGCCTTTACATGACATTGAGTTTAGCTGAAAGAGATATAATTCGTTGTACAAATCTTTACGTTTCTACAAACAAACCCTGTCCTGACCTTTAAAAGACCTTTCACCCGTACAATGTTGGGGACGATGTGAACTATATTATCTTCTCAAATCTATTCATAAAAAAATAAAGAGCATGCTATCGGAGTCTGACGCGAGCCAACATGGTTCTTCCTCTAACCTGTTTCCCTGAAACGACGGAGTCTCCTAAACGCCTCTCGTGATGTCACGGTGTCACGATGTGATGTCACGGTGTCCATCGGACCAAAAAATAAAAAGTGACATTTTTTGGGGGAAGTCAAATATCCATCTTTCACTTTCATTTCCACACTGGAATTTGTCAACTAATTACAGTATGAAAAACGATGTAATCGGAAGAACGCAGTGTGTTGACGAGACGGAAGAGCGTGTCGAGCACCTATGTACAAGAAGGTACAGAGAGAGAGAGAGTTTTTATTTACTGGAAAAACTGGAAAATCGGTTTGGTTGCTCTCTGCTGGAACCTCCGGCGTTGTGATTGTATTCTATGGAAGAGTGACCAGAACAAAAGTCAACATTCCAGGAAAAAAATAGAAAAAACACAAAAAAAAACAGTTGTACTTGTTCTAAAATCAGAACGAGAAAGTCAAAGGTAAAAAAAAAAAGGATCAAATCAAACGTAGCGTTTCTTCAGGTGTCATACAGAAGGACACACAGACAGACAGACACACAGACAGACAGACGCACAGACAGACAGACAGACAGACACACAGACAGACAGACACACACACAGACAGACACACAGACAGACACACAGACAGACACACAGACAGACAGACACACAGACAGACAGACAGACAGACACACAGACAGACAGACTGGCCTCCAGCACAGCTACAGGCAGATGAGATGAGTCTTTCAACAAGGCAGACCGCGGCCACGACACGTATCTGTCTAAGACACGCCATAAATAACACACACACACACACACACACACACACAGATATATCTTCCTTCCTTTACCACGGCCCCCGGGGGGTATTCCATCAATGTCACTAAAGGAGAATCCATGCTTATTCTGAAGTCTCACCAGACTCACTTCTCAAACATAAGCCTGGATTTACCTGTAGTGACGTTGATGGAATACCCCCCAGGAGGAGGAGGAGGAGGAGGAGGAAGAAAGAAAGGACATGTCTGACAATACGTGACGTTAGAATTATAAGGTTCTATCTTCTCCATTTTTGGTCAAAATTTAGTTTGTTACATTAGGTATCCATTAGGTGTTTATTAATGCCTGGTTCCATCTCACAAAACATAATGGAATGTAAAAACTTTGACGCTCAATATCTCTGAACTACCCTAAACGGAGATAGAACCTTATCATTCTAAACGGAGATAGAACCTTATCATTCTAAACGGAGATAGAACCTTATCATTCTAAACGGAGATAGAACCTTATCATTCTAAACGGAGATAGAACCTTATCATTCTAAACGGAGATAGAACCTTATCATTCTAAGCTCACAAATACACAATACCCAAACAATATCTGACGAAAAAACAAAAGAATAAAAAAAAGGCATTAATATACAATTCAAATGTAAACGAAGGGAGAGAAGAGAAGATCTGCGCCTCAGGAGCTGACTAGCCGCTCGTCAACGGAACCTGTATTTGAGGCGAGACCCGCGGGTCAGTGGAACCTGTATTTGCGCGCGGGCTTGATGCTGACGTAGGTCTTCTTCATGTCCTCCGCCTCCTCCTTCTTCACCAGCTGGTAGCGCTCGCCCTTGGTGGTCACCACCTGGTTGCCGTGGTACCGGACCATCTTCTTGGGGGCCTAAGATGGCCGAGAGACGACAATCAATTACTCAACTCGTAGAGCCTTTAGCACATGTTTGAAGTTTAAAAGTCATATTTTTGCTAAGAGTAGAACATTAGCAAAATAAATTACATTGATTATTGATTGTCGGTCGGCAGTGTTGCCACAGTTACTTTGAAAAAGTATTCTGATTACTGATTACTGATTACTCCTTTAAAAAGTAATCTAGTTACTTTACTGATTACTTGATTTTAAAAGTAACTAAGTTAGATTACTAGTTACTTTTTTAGTTACTATTGGCAGCTGCCTAGGCACCCGACCCCCCCCCCCCCCCGCAACATAAAAATGAAAACTGGTTTTGCCAAAACTCACTTTATTTTAACAGTAACTTAAATTACATAATTAAACTTTAAACAATAACTTAAAACAACAAAATAAAGAGTCTTTCTTTGCCTCACCCAACATAAATACTTGTTTTTAAACAATAAAATTAATATAATCTTTATTTAACAGTAACTAGCAAGGAGTGGTTTCACAAAACCTAAAACCTACCCTGACCATTCAGATATGATCCTAATATAATCCTAATCCTAAACTGGGTGAGTCTGAGTTTATCAATGATCAACATTTATGTTCTTGTCATCCTTTGCTGACACAAACTCAAAATAATCCTTATATTTCCAGCTATTTAACGCATATCTCTGTTCTCGCTCCATTGTGTAGGCTACGCTTCTGTTTACACTGTGCAATCAGCGTGGTGATACACATGAGCGATTCTGCTGTAATCTCGCGATAGTCGAGAGCCGTTTTTTGCGGGCATGGCCTTCCATAGTAACCTCGTGTTGAAAACGTGAGCACTGACGTCACTCCCCAAGACGCGAGAAATGTTTGTTTACTATGGAACATTACAAAGAAATACTGCATTTAGCCTAAGTTATGAGGTAGTAACGCAATAGTAACGCACAGCCACTTGAATAAGTAACTTTAATCCGATTACTGATTTGGAAATAGTATCGCGTTAGAATACTTGTTACTGGGAAAAGTATTCAGATTAGAGTAACGCGTTACTCAGTAACGCGTTACCGGCATCACTGTCGGTCGGATACTTAAATCACCCGATAGTGTTTATTTTTTGTTTTTGTTTTTAGAAAAATATTGTTTTGTTTGCCAGCCATTCCTGAACCTTAGACAAGTCAGACAGCTGAGGGCAATACCAATATAGTTCTAAGATGAATAAATAAATACATGAATGAATGGATGAAAGCTACGGAGCCCCCCTGGGGTCACATGGTAGAAAAAAAATATTTGTTGTGTGAATCCGTTCCCTCGGTTTAGTAATTCGTTCCCTCGATTTAGTAATTCGTTAGGGTTAGGGTTAGGCCCTACGAGCCAGAACGATCGCAAGGATTCTAACCCTGACCCTAACCCTAATCCTTGCGATCGTTCTGGCTCATAAGGCCTAACCCTAACCCTAACCCTAACGAATTACTAAACCGAGGGAACGAATTCACACATCAAATAATTATTTTCTACCATGTGACCCCAGGGGTCGTAACTCCGTATGTGGTAACTGAGGATGAAAGCAGACTCACGTCTTTGGGGGCGACAGGTCTGTGGGTGGTCTTGTCCTCCTCGTTGTCCACGTGCATGTACCTGGGAATCAATCACAATCATAACCATCATTGTAATAAGAATAACTTACATTTATACAGCGCCTTTCAGGGGACCCACGGTCACCTTACGTTACAGAGATACAAGAAAACAACAAAAAACAGTCAGACAAACAGTCAGTCAAACAAAACAATGACAGAACTTAGGGGGGAAGGCCTTGGTGAACAGGTGGGACTTCGAGGGCCGTTTTAAAGGCGTCCAAGGGGAGGGATGATGCACATCACAACGTTTCAGTCACTTCTACACCTGAGAACACGTAAACAAGTCATGGTCTCCTCTCTCCCCTGAGGGACTGGGTCAGTACCAACCAGGACTTACTTCTCCAGGAGTCTCTCTTTCATCTTCTGGTCCGCCTGAGGAGACCCCGCCTTCCCTTGGTTCACCTGGGAGAACGAGGGGAACACACAACGTTTATCAGCTGTTTGGAATGCAAATTTGATCTGGTGAACCAAAACACAGGCTCTAGGGTTGTGCCAAGTACGTGGAAAGGATTTGGGGGATCATCATCCAAACCATTTTATCAATAAAGATACAAAATTCCTGTCTCAAAATAATTACTCCATTTGCGGGTTTTAGCGAGGGTGTCTTTTTTCTTCACCAAAAGTGCATAAGTTTACGATGCTTCAATTTGTAGCACATTTAGAACACTTGGAATATAGAACGTAGAACCCTAGGCCCCTCTAGGTGGTGAGTATTCCGGAATGCTCTAAGCAGCAGGTGACTCACGTTGAGAGGCGTGTGGCAGAGCTGCACGTCTCCCTCGATGATGAGACGCACCGCCTCCTCCATGTCTCCCCGGGCGATGGACAGGGCGCTCTGGGCCTCCGACAGGACGCACTTAGGGAACATCTCCAGCAGGTGCTGCTCCTGGGCCTCCCACTCGGCCTGGGGGGCGGCCTGGACACACACACACACACACACACACACACACAGACGCAGACACAGACGCACACACAGACGCAGACACAGACACAGACACACACACAGACGCAGACGCAGACACAGACGCAGACACAGACAGACGGAGATGCAAACACAGACACAGACACAGACACACACACAGACGCAAACACAGACGCAGACACAGACAGACACAGACACAGACACAAACAGACACACACACACAGACAGACAGACACACACACACAGACGCAGACACAGACGCAGACACAGACGCAGATGCAAACACAGACGCAGACACACACACACACACACACACACACACACACACAGACACAGACAGACACAGACAAAGAGACACAGACAGACACAGACGCAGACAGACAGACACAGACAGACAGACACAGACGCAAACACAGACACAGACACAGACAAAGAGATACAGACACACACACACAGACAGACACAGACACGCAGACACACACACACAGACGGAGACGCAGACACACACGCAGACACACACAGAGACGCAGACGCAGACACAGTCACAGACACACACAGACACACACACAGACACAGACACACAGACACAGACAGACAGACACAGACACAGACACAGACACACACATGTCACATATCGTCTCCATTTCCTGAACTAAAACCATAAAACACAACTGTCACCATCCTCAGAACTGCTATTAGTTTCTGGCTTCCATAGGCTGTATGTATGTACATAGGCTGTCTAGTCTATCGCCGACACACAAGACCCTGACATAGAGGTGATGGTAGAGCTTATTTTTTGTGTGTGGAAGTACGCATGACTGTGTCCCTACACACTGCAGCAGTAGTGACACGTTGGAAGCATATGTATTTCATCTGAAAAAAAACAAGTTGTAAATCACACTGCCGTTGTGCCCTTCAGCAAGGCATTTAAACCTCTAACTGAACCTACGAGCTCTGTTCTCCCTGGGGGTGTGCAGTGTGGGGGTGCGGGGGGGGAGAAAAGACCACATTCCAAACAGTGATTGGTTGATTGATTGATTGGCAAATAACACAAGGTTTGTTTGTTGGGGGTTTGTTTGTTTGATCAATACCTTGGCAGTGGCGCCCTCTGTCAGTACAGCGAGGCAGCGCGCCTCTCTCTGAGTCTCCGCGGGGACTACCTGTGGGGGCGGGACGTCCTGTATCCTTGCCTTGGGCGCGCTGGTTTCTGCACCAAACAACACAGAAGGGAAGGGGGGAAGGGATTCAAAGTTTGTCGTTGCACAAACTCCAGTTCGAGTACAACCAAACGCATTGATGCTCTAGACTAGAGGGGGCATCTAGGCAAGGGGGTCACAGCCATTGAAGGCGACCCCCCCCCCCCCGGAGCAATTAGGGGTTCAGTAACTTGCTCAGGGACACTTCGACACGTGGCCAGCCAGCCAGGGATTTGAACTGCTGCGAGCTGCTGACCTTGCGGTCGTTAGACGCCGGCTCTACCGGCTGAGCCACAGCCGCGCCCTAACGAGTAATCACATCAAAGCGTTCATCCGTCTGCAGTAGTCTGGTTAGCAGGCCTATGACGCCATGCTAACGGAGTTTGTTACTTGTTTTTTTTGTCCACAAGTAAGTAGGCTACGAGTTGTCAAATTTACCTACGTCATTTGAGGATTATGTTGAGGTCATTTTTAGCACAATACAATAGTGACAAAAAGGGACATTATGTTATGTTGTGTTGTTATGATGTTATGTTATGATGTGTGTCTCTGTTACCTGAGCTCCGGGCCGTGGCTAGCTTGGAGGCCAGGCTGAACATCATGTCGCAGACAGTAACGCTGTGGAGCAGAGGGAGGAACCATGAACACCGACACAGCAAAGGTGACTGGGGTTAGTAGTAAGTAAAGTACTAGCCTTGAGAACCGATGGTTCTGGAGCCTAATGGCCCTTAGGAGTCTATCTCCTGTTTCCGTAGCGTGAGGCGGCTTGATGCACAAGCACACCCCCCCTGGACATGACGCTGGTGTGTCGCAGGGTCTGATGCAACCAATCAGAGGCTAGTTAGCTCCTCCTCCTTCTCACCTGTCGATCTCAGCGAAGCCGGGGATGTAGGCCTCCAGCATCTCCAGGAACACCTCCACGTCAAAGTTCTCCTCCACGCTGTCCTGAGAGCCCAGGTCCTCCAGAACCCCCGTGATGTAGGAGAGGAGCACGTCATCCAGGGTGCTGCACAGTGCACACACGCACGCGCACGCACGCACACGCACACGCACACACACACGCGCACACACACACACACACGGATGCACGCATGCACACACACACACACACACACACACACACACACACACACAAACACACACACACACACGCGCACAACAATAAAATACCAAATATAACAGACAGGGTTAGGGTTAGGATTACAGTAGCACCAGTGTGCACAAATACAACATGAGTCTGGAGATAGGGAAGCTAACATTAGGAAGTTCAATATTCAAGCAGAATATAAAACAATATCAACAATGAAAGTGTTAGGCCATGACGACACCACTCTTTAGGTTTAGTCTAAGGCAACTGGCATTGCAACTGTAGTAGACAACTAACTACTGTACATGCAACAGT
The DNA here is from genome assembly GCF_963989245.1 of Nansenia antarctica. Classification (NCBI taxonomy): domain Eukaryota; kingdom Metazoa; phylum Chordata; class Actinopteri; order Argentiniformes; family Microstomatidae; genus Nansenia; species Nansenia antarctica. The sequence goes on from NC_137687.1 coordinate 1,112,724, forward strand.
GTCTTACCTCAAGTCTGCATTGGGGATGTATGACTGGATGAACTCGTGCAACGCATCGTAGATGATCTTGTGAAGGTCCATAGTGTTCAATCTCAAAACCTGGTGAAGAAATCAAACTCAAGTCAATTCAAAACACGCTAGTGGACAACCACTCCACCCTGGACTACCACAGCTCCATCACACACTTCACTATGTGGTGTGAGGAGGACAACCATCTCCACCTCAATGTGAGTAAAACTAAATAAATAAATCATCATTGGCCCCCCCCACACCACAGTGATGATAGCAACACCCAAGCAGTTGAAATGGTCGACAGTTTTAAACACCTCAGAATTACACCGGACAATAAACTTAGTTTCAACCAACACACCACGACATCTTTAAAAGGAGCCAACAAAGGTTATCTGTCATCCGTAAACGTAAAGGACTGTATGTCTGTCCCCCCCCCTCGTCTCCTACTACTGTACCAGAGCATTATCCAGCCCATCCCCTCATGTCCTGTTCCTCCTGCTTCTTCAACATGCTCACAGTCATCAACCAGGGCCAAACTCACACGCATCACCAAGGATAACTGGACTCCCCACACCCGACCTCACAGCACTAAACAACAGGGCCCATCTCACGCATCGCAACCACAATAGAACAGGACATCACCCGCCCACTCAACCTGTACCTTGCCCCACTGCCATCCGGGTGTGTACAGAACGCTAAGGTGCAAAAGGGCTCGCTTTGGCAGAAGCCTGATCCCCGCAGCCATTGTTGCCTTAAACAATAGGCCGCGCTGAGTGCATGTCCTTGGGTATCTGTCATGTGTAGTACTGTCTGTTTGTTGTCTGTGTTCTACAGTGTCGTATGTATATATGTATACTGTACAGTGGTGTGAAAATGAATTTCCCCCTGGGGACAATACATCTAATCTAATCTAATACTGTACCAATATCAAACAGTTGTCAATTTTAGATTAGATTAGATTAGATTCAACTTTAATGTCATCGCAGAGTACAAGTAGGCTACAATACAACAAACTGCAGTTTAGCATCCAACCAGAAGTGCAAATAGTGGGCTAATATAAGGGCGTGATATAAATATAACAAGAATGGTAGTGATAGGTGACTATACAGTGCAGGTCCCATACTAGCGTGACTACACTCACTGAGGGGGCTAAAATAATATATAGTAGTGTATGAATGTATGACATGTATCACATAGTGTGTAAGAAATGTAAATCTTTACCTTTTCTTTTTACTGTTTCCCCCTGCTTTTATATTCATTCTAAGCATGTATATGTTTTTATATATGTTTTTATATTCACTTTATGTTCTTATCTTCCTGTTGTAAAGCACTTTGAGCTGCATTTCTTGTATGAAAGGTGCTATATAAATAAAGCTTTACTTACTTACTAAACAGTATGTGCAGAGGTAGTATTGTAAACATCAGTATAATTTAGATGTACAGTTATGGGCTGTGTACAGTCAGGCAGTGAGGTAGTTTAAGTACAGTATCTAATGTGCAGAAGTATAAAAGAAGCTCTGTATAACTGTGTCTGTATAACTGTGTCTGTATAACTGTGTCTGTCTGCCAGTGACACATATGGACATAATGTTTGACACATATGGACACTTGTTTGACACTTTAGGCGTATCATCTGATAGGTAACTCACTCAGACACATAAACACAATCACATAACTTGGCTGCTGCCTGGCTACAGACTAGTATTGTTATCTATCTGTGTTTAGTAACAATCTGAAGTCTCCCATCATCACACTGCACTGGAGCTGACCACTGGCAGCTGAACTAGGCTGGCTCGCAAAGCATTACCAGTTATTTCTGTTTTTAATATCGCCTTTTCTGCCACGTTGGGTTTCTATGTTCGTGTTTGACAACAACATTACCATGATGCTACTTAGCTTAGCTTCATCCAGCTACACAGCCTGATGCTACCCTGCTGGTGAGACAGCTAGCTGGTTAGATCAGACACTCGCTACTAAAGGTTTCACTTTCACTCTGAATAAATAATAATAATAATAATAATAATAATAGTAAACATGCACTCGGTTGACAAGCTTGTTGTTGTTGTTAAGCTAGCCTAGCCTAGCCTAGCTACCCATCTAACAGAGTCACTTACGTTAGGCTGGAGTTTTCTGTTGTTCCGTTTGTTAACTAAAGAGAATAAATAATATATATTTAATATATCACCTCTCCTCCTCCTCCAGGAGGCAGCTGGCTACAGGGCTACAGGGCTATCAGGCCCTATGTTACCTAGCAACCTAGCCCGCCTGACCCGGGTTCAAAACGTATGACGTCGTGACGTATGACGTCCTACACAATGTAAATAGAACCTCGTGCCGCTGCACCTGAATGAATGAATGAATGAATGAATGAATGAATGAATGAATGAATGAATGAATGAATGAATGAATGAATGAATGAATGAATGGTCTTTATTGTCATTGATATAGTACAGGTACCAAACAACGAAATTTAGGAGGGGGGGCTCCCCTGGTGCTTGGAGAAAAGACTAAAAACAAGAGAGCCAAGGGTAAAATAAAAAAGAGAAAAGAGCTGGTTTACATAAATAAAGGCTATGTACACTATCTACTATACTATACTACTATACTATACAATAAAACACTGTGCTGTACTCTGTGCTATGCTATACATAAATAAAATAAATGGTAGTGTGCTGCTGTGCACGCGCCTACACTATCATAATGTCACTTGAGTTGACCACCCCTGGAGATCCTTATATAATAACTGCAAAAACAACAACAAAACTAAAAAGGTAGATGATTACTGTGATCCACTGTCCCATAATACTACTACATTCACACTTCCTTTAGTTGGGATCAAGTATGTTGTGTTTAATGCACGCCTATATACACTATCATCATGTACTTGAGTTGACCACCCCTGGAGATCCTTATATAATAACTGCAAAGCCAAATCTATCCATCTCAAAGCCTGGATTTTCCTTTACGTTGATGGAATACACCCCTGAACCTGCCATACCGACCATACCATTATTTTATTATTATTATTATTATTATTATTATTATTATTATTATTATTATTATTATTATTATTATTATTATTATTATTATTATTATGGGACAGTGGACAACAGTAATCTACCATTTGTTTTGTTGTTGTTTTTGAAGTTATTCTATAAGGATCTCCAGGGGTGGTCAACTCAAGTACATTATGATAGTGTAGGCGTGTAGGCATTAAACACAACATACTTGATCCCAACTAAAAGGAAGTGTGAAAAAGTGGGATTACAAGGAAGAGACATTGCGTAGGGGAACGTGCTGTGAAGCCTTCTCACGTCGTGTCTGCCTGGTACTCTTGTTATTCCTGAGACCTTTGCTGCTATCCGCTTTCTTTCTGTCAACCTCCCATAATTGACTAGGTCTGTTCGTGTAATGGCAGTATGGACAGCGAACAATAGCTTTTAGATGATGTGGTCCCAGGCAGGTGAGGAGAGGGTATAGTCACCCCCTCCTTCTCCTGGTTCCCCCATACATAGTTGATGACACAACCGTTATCTGAAGCAAGCAGCATCCTCTATTTCAACTAATTCTTCTTCTAGACTTTCCACAGCGGACCCTCCCAGTCTGTGTTGGTATTATAGAGCAGGTATGTAGTTTTAAATTATTAACGTCTTGCTCGATTG
>NC_137687.1:1121397-1128897 GCF_963989245.1 Nansenia antarctica
ACTGGGATCTATTCATACAACAATGGACACAGCACTTTCCCGTTTTTCCCATATTTGTCTTTGAGCCTCGGAAAAGCGCTATATAGATATAATTAATTCTTATTATTACTGAGGCATTTAGAAGAGAGCGCCTCAGCCAACGTTGGACCCGGAAACACGTCACGACTTAACAACCCAATAGATGGAATATTAAAGATGTTGCTGTATTTTCAGCAAGTCAGAGGAGGGAGTCTAGTAGTGTTCTATTACATTACATCCTGATTCCTGTCAGATGGTTCACATTGGGTGTAGGTAGGATACAACGCTTTAGAGAACAAATACAAACTATAGCTTTAAAATTAAAACAAGCAATGGTTAATGGTGGATATAATTTGCACTATATTTGTACCTCATCCATATTTTCAGGATCTGCACCACAAGTTTACAGAAAGCAATTTCAGTTTCATCATTAATATTTTGTTTTGACAGTTGAAAAGAGAAGTGGAAAATGTAGGAAACTGAATTAATATGAAATATATTTACTCCATGTAAACTCCATAAGGCTAAGATTATTTTTCAAATTTCCATAAAGTTAAAATGCAACAAAGCAAGTAATTCTGATTGAAAAAAAAAAAAAAAAAACTCATAAAAAGTTATAATAACCGATTTTTTTGATATGATAGTGTGGCTAAAATGTATTCCCTCTTGAGAATTCTTTGTCAGATTTTACTCAGAAGAATTAATTAAGAATTAATTGAAATCCAGCAGTTTCTACAATCACACAAATCTAAATAAGAAACAATTAATGTTTAGTTGAATCCACTAATTACTAAAATAACCTAGCAATACGTTTAAAATAAATACATGCTTTAAAATGATCAGTCATTGTCAGTGCTTGAGGGGGCAAAACAGAGAAATTGATGAAGACTTCAGTTCAGTGTATCATTGAAGCCATTCTTCAACTGAACATGACGAATGAAGGCAGCAGACAAACATGACTAAGTCCTACGTTTCTCTAACTGGTAATAATTGTCTTGATCATTTTGTTTTTAATGCTATGTGTTTGTGTTTAGTGTTTAGTATGTTTATGTGTTTAGTATGGACACATCTCTTCCCCCTATGTGCAGGAGCATGTTCAAGCATGTCAGTCACGCAACAATGTCCAGTCAGCAAACACAGTGGATATTGTACTAGTCAGAATACACAGTGTGGATATTGTACTAGTCAGAACAGAGAGTGTGGATATTGTACTACAGCGGCACAGATTTCAATTTTACAGACAACGTACAGACAATGGAGGAGGGGGGTAGGGGTGGGGGGAGAGGGGAGAGGGGAGAGGGGAGGGGGGTGTCTGAGTTCAAATGTTCTAATTTCCCCGGCCTTCGACAGTCACCAAACACTGTGTGTGAGTGATTTCCTGCCAAATTAATTAATTACCCTCCACCCAACTTTAGACAACAATGCTCTGAGCTGTCTGTCGGAACAGTTGTCTAATTACACTATTAATGTTTGATTTGCAGTTCAGCCACAGTGACTTCATATTTCAACTTATTATATTTCCTTAGTGAATGTGTAGCATTGCATCCACAATAGACCAGCTCAGATGTATTTGATATTTTTCAATTGAATTACCTGTGCGGCAAAAAAATGGAATCAGCATATTTTACTTGGTCTTAAAGTCACAAAGAGAGAATTTGTTCAAAGCTAATGCTCTTTAATTTAGCTTACGGAACTTCAACCATGAACCTTCATGCATTTGTCCCAAAGCGTCACAAAAGGTGACTCTCTCTACAGCAAATTTAACTTTTAATTAAACCTTTACAATGCAAATTAAGGCATTCTGCCCTAGCCACACAGGCAAGCTTTTCATTAAGTCTGTACAAAGCAGCTTTCTAGTAATCTTCCTGCTCACCTCTACATATATAAACTGATACTATGATGATTGTCGTTTCTCTGCAGTTTTCAACAATTTAAAGCTTTTTAATAATTAATAGTTTCTAGCGTCTATAGTGTTATCAATTTGATATTCATACCAGAATCAGTACGTTTAATAGCAGTAGTCATTTCTTCTCCCAAGTAAATCACATCGCATACTTTAAGTTCATATACTCACCTCACAGTGATGGCTTTACAAAGTGTGATCTTCTTGGTATAATTGGGTCCATTTTGTTTGATCGGTACACATACAGTAAATGCATTTAGATTTACGCTGTGAGAAATGTGAGACAATGTGCATTTAAATGCATTTAACTGAAAAGTGTGTATTATTGTGAGAGTAATATTCATGACTCTATTCTACGAATATGAAATTCTATTCTAATTCATTCTAATTCTAAATTCTATTCTTATTCAGTCATTCTAAGATGGTTCGTTGGTTGTGTGTTTGGAGCCCCGTGCAGCCCAGCCTGGTTCTGTGAGTGTGGGTTTGGAGCCCCATGCTGTAGCCCAGCCTGGCCTGGTTCTGTGAGCGGTGGGTTTTTGGGGGGGCTAGCACAGAACGTCCTCGACTCAGGGGTCTGGAGATCTGGAGATCTGGCTGCTTCTCCCAGGGCCGGGCGGAGCTGACCCGGATCCTGACCACCTGTGTGGCCCCTGCCCACCCTCCCTCTGTCTGCCTCCTGTCCCTCTCCTGTCTGCAGGAAGGAGGCACCAGGCTGCTCAGTGCCCCCCCCCCCCCCCCCCCTACCCTCCCCCCTGAACAGCCACGGGGTAGGGTGTGTGTGTGTGGGGGGGGGGGGGGGGGGGGAGTGCAGGGAGGGACAGACGGGCAAAAAAAAAAGAAATTAAAGAAGAAGAATATCTTCAAATGGACAAGAAACAGCTTTAGATTAGATTAGAAACCTTGACATGGTTTCATGAAGACTTGATCTTGATCATCGTCTCATTATGGATTTTTTTATTTGTTTCTCACAGTTTTGTCTCTCAGGGTGCGTTCGTAAATACACTCTGGGAATCTGCTCAGAGCGCTACAGAGGGTTTCAACTCTGTTTAATTTCCGAACGGTCACAGCTAGAGCACACCCCCCTGGGTGCGCTCCGGCGCTCTCAGAGCATATTTACGAACACACAATAACATCAAAAATGGAAATCCAATATGGAGAGTTTTATACAGTTTCATTGGTCAGCCTCTGGAGATTATGAGCACAGGAGAGATGTTCATGTAATACGTAGATAGATAAGCCTCCTTCATGCATCCATACACCTTCCTGTAGAGATACTGGAGCTTCTAAAAGAGCTGGCCAATATTACATTACAGTCATTTCATTACTGCCGTAAATATATTTACTGTATCCAACAGTGTGTCTCAAAGCTGCTTTCACTAACGTTCCTACTGCAGGAAGGGACGAGGGGAAGAGGGGAAGGAGAGCAGATGAAACAGGCCCCCGCTACAGCAGGTATGGAGTGATTCAGTGTGAATTAAAAAACGCTGACCTGGGTTCATCTTCCTCTCCTCTCGCTCTGCGTGTCTCTGTCCAGCAGTCCAGAGGTTAACCTGCCCCACGGCGTCCATCCTGTGTGCCCCCCCCCCCTCCCTCACATTACCATTGATCTGAGGGAAATAAAGAACACACATGTGTTATTATATACAGCCTCCCCCCCCCCCCCTCCCTGCCTCCCCCAGCCTCCCTCCCCCCCACCGCCTCCCCCCCTCTGGATGATGGAGTGAAGAGGCTGAATTTATGAAATAAGGCCCCTCCGCCACCCTCTGTCTTCCTGTCAATAGCACCGCTCTCCCCCCGCCCCCCCCGACACCCCCGGATCGATAGGAACTTATCTTTTTATGATAACGCTTAATGATGTTACCCTTTTTTCTTCTCTGCGTCTTTTTTCTGATATCGAAGATTTGATTCCACCTGCCGACTCTTTCAATCAAGCATATATTGATATGTTTATTTCACCCCCCCCCCGCCTGGCGTGTTTATACATGTGTGCATTATACATCTCTGTTCTTCTTTTCCACCCCCCCTCCACTCTCTCTCTCTCTCTGTCTCTCTCTCTCTCTCTCTCTCTCTCTCTCCCTCTCTCTCTGTCTCTCTCTCTCTCTCTCCCTCTCTCCCTCTCTCTCTCTCTCTCTCCCTCTCTCTCTCTCTCCCTCTCTCTCTCTCCCTCTCTCTCTGTCTCTCTCTCTCTCTCTCCCTCTCTCTCTCTCTCCCTCTCTCTCTCTCTCTCTCTCTCTCGTAAAGAAACACACACAAAGAGAGCAGTTCCAATTGAAGAGATGGCAGTTATACATTTACATGTTGGGTTTTTTCTGGATGTTTCTCCGGCAGCTTTTGGGGGTCTCTCATGTGTGAGACGGCTCAGCGGAGAGGATACACCCCCTCGGTGGAAACATCTGTTGGTGGAAGTGGCTGTCAGACTCCCTTTTGTGAGCGCAGTGCTCCCCTCCTCACACTGAGATTGTCATTTGTTTTTGATCGTCTGTGCGGGTGAAAGAATAATATTCAAAAAACATGAGAGGAGGCACCCATCCAGTCGAGCGATCTTCAGTTTGGGGGGTGATTAGAACAAACAAACACAACAAAAAAGGAAAAAGAGGAAGGAAGGCTCTTCTTCTCTGTGGTTTAGAAAACGATCACTTCCCAGACATATTTGACATGTATCATGAAATGTAGTCCTGTATGTTATAAATGTAGTCCTGTATGTTATAAATGTAGTCCTGTATGTTGTCGTAAACGTAAAACTGAAGTGGCAGGTGTAGGACTGTAGTTCAGTGTGTAAATGTTGTTACACAGGTACCACGTTTAGAATAATTAACGTTAAATATTTTGTATAATGATTTTATCTGTAGGCCTACATTGATAGCTAGGAAAAGGTGTCATCATTTATAACAAAGAAATCCTTATTGAATTATTCAGGATAGGCCTAGTAGTGATTTTCATCAGATGTAATAAAATCATTAGAGACGATAGATGTTGCTTTTTACATCCCATCTATTATGTTGAAAAAGCACTGACACATACAGCTAGATAACCGCTAGAATAAGCCTCCAGTACTCACACTTTCTAAGTTCAAGGGTCAACGCTTTTGTGCGATCAACTGGCAACAGGTTTGCAATGAGCGAGTTTGAAAGAAAGAAAAACAGCCTCTCTCTCTGTTGTGAAGTCAGGGTGAGGGTGAGGGTGAGGGTGAGGGTGGATACAGAGCCTCTAATCCTAACAGTGTGATCAGGGCTTCCTTCACAAGGCCTCCTGCAGGAACGTAAACACACTGGGGTGGTCTGGGTGGTCCAGTCATCCAGTACCACGGCCTACAGTGCATGCATATGCCCAGTGGTGTAGTCTAGTTTTTTCTAGAGGGTATACTGTGATTTTTCCCTCCCAGCCTCATATGGTTCATTTCGGAACCCCATAAAAATAAATCTGCGCTCCCTGTCTAACGTTATATATATCTAACATGACATGTTATAAGGCTGTGCATGATAGTGCTGCATTTTGACATATTTCATGTCGCATCTCCCCCCCGTTGATGGTATATGACGCTATAGTCAGTCCCAATGGTCCAGAAGTCAAGTGCTTCGTAACACAGACGGGGTGAATTTTATGAATGAAAGTGAAAGTTCTGTCACAAAACGCCGTTACGTATCCTCGCACATTTTTAAGTGGGTATATGGAAATCCTTGGCCTTTCCTAGTGGGTATACGGCCTAGTCCTGCGTATCACGTAGACTACACCACTGAGCAGGGTCATGTCAGCATGGGATCAGATCTGGCCCACGTGCCCTCTCTCTCTCTCCTCTTTATTCCCTCATATTTCTCACTCTCTCTATCTAATAAGAGTGGGAATAAACATTGCCCTTAAAAGGTTTGCGGTTCAATTCCATCTGGGACCATATATACCAAACATTTTTTTACTTTAAGTACACTTTGGATAAAAGCAAAAGTGTATATTTACACACACACACACACACACACACACACACACAAACACACAAAGCTACTTACACTCTGTGGCTGAATGTTTTAGTCTCTACATTTAGAATCAGAGTCAGAATCGAGTCAACAATCCTGAGACACCTGCTTCTCTCCTATACTACGCCTCCTAAGACTTCTACTGCCCCCCTTGTACTGTCTCTCCAGTGTCTATAAATAAATAATAATTAAAATAAAAACGTTTTCACAACGACTGCCAGTGGCCCCTGGCCTGAGCTGGATTACTCTTCCTGCTAGAACTGCTGAACGGATGATTCACTTCCTTAGTCAAATGTATCGATTGTAAGTCGCTTTGGAATAAGGCGTCTGCTAAATGCCAAACATGAAATAAATAAACACATTTACATAAATGTAAATGTAAACAATTCTTTGGCTTTTGTTCCTCAACTTAAACACTACATCACACACACACACACACACACACACACACACACACACACATACACACACACACACACACACACACACACACACACACACACTGCAGCATCAAGACAATAAGAGAGTCACGATAATAAAGTAAACAAAGCGAACTACAACACTAGAGACGCAGACAGACACGCCACTCAAGAAACCCTTAAAAATAAGAAGAAAAAAAACACCACTTTGGGGGCTGGATGAGTGCTGGTGTGGTGCTGGCGCTGTATCTGTGGCTCCGCCCCCACAGACTGGGCTATGACATCACCTCTCTCCATACACCACACACACACACACACACACGCACGCACGCACGCACGCACGCACGCACACACACGCACAGACACAGACACCGACGCGCACGCACGTACCCACCCACCCACGGACACCACACATACACACACATACACACACACAACACACACACACAAACACAACACACACAACACACCTCTCGAGCCAACAATGCCACAAGGCTTCCTCACCTCTCAGTGTCTCCAGGTCAACTGCCATTTATCTTCTGTCAAACAGCAGCTTAGAGAGATTCCTCAACATCACCGCTACGCCAGGTTTGTCCAGTCAAACAAAACACAACAGCGAACACCGATACACTCTCACCACCACTCCAGGGCGTCTGTAAATAAGGCCATGGATCACCCCGGCAGACCCCCAAACTGTATGGATTACCTTGACGAGACATGGACTGTTTAGGTTGTTGTTTTTTGCGGACGTGGAGATCCTGTTATTTATCTGACTAAACAAGCCGTAGGACAAACACACTGGCCTGGTGGTAGAGCCTGGCGTCTGGGTCTCAAGTGTTTGTAGTTGTAAAGACTAACAATGGTCTTTGTCTAAAGACAGCACAGCTTTTAAGAGTGACCCGGGAAGTAGCTTAAGTAAGTATATAATAGGACCTCCTTCATGAATATTGCCATAAAATGATACGGGAATTGGAATTGACCACTTGGAATTTGTGACGTTAGAATTATAAGGTTCTATCTCCATTTTTGGCAAAATTTAGTTTTTTACATAAGCTGATCCATTAGGTGTTTATTAATGCCTGTGTGGTGTTATTTTTAAAATGTTGACATTTTTTTAGTTAGTAATTAATAAAATACAAAGGTTCCATCTCACAAAACATAATGGAATGTAAAAACGTTGACGCTCAATATC
>NC_137687.1:1141397-1148897 GCF_963989245.1 Nansenia antarctica
AGGACAGGGGCAGACAGACAGACAGGGGCAGACAGACAGACAGGACAGGGACAGACAGACAGACAGGCAGACAGACAGGACAGGGGCAGACAGACAGACAGACAGACAGACAGACAGACAGGACAGGGGCAGACAGGGGCAGACAGACAGACAGACAGGACAGGGACAGACAGACAGGACAGGGGCAGACAGACAGGACAGGGGCAGACAGACAGACAGGACAGGGGCAGACAGACAGGACAGGGACAGACAGACAGACAGGACAGGGACAGACAGACAGGACAGGGGCAGACAGACAGGACAGGGGCAGACAGACAGACAGGGGCAGACAGACAGACAGACAGGACAGACAGACAGGACAGGGACAGACAGACAGGACAGGGGCAGACAGACAGACAGGACAGGGGCAGACAGACAGGACAGACAGACAGACAGGGACAGACAGACAGGGACAGACAGACAGGACAGGGGCAGACAGACAGGACAGGGACAGACAGACAGGACAGGGGCAGACAGACAGGACAGGGACAGACAGACAGGACAGGGGCAGACAGACAGACAGACAGGACAGGGACAGACAGACAGGACAGGGGCAGACAGACAGACAGACAGGGGCAGACAGACAGGACAGGGACAGACAGACAGGGACAGACAGACAGGGGCAGACAGACAGACAGACAGACAGGGGCAGACAGACAGGACAGGGGCAGACAGACAGACAGGGACAGACAGACAGGGGCAGACAGACAGACAGACAGACAGGGACAGACAGACAGACAGGGGCAGACAGACAGGACAGGGGCAGACAGACAGGACAGGGACAGACAGACAGGACAGGGGCAGACAGACAGGACAGACAGACAGACAGACAGACAGGGGCAGACAGACAGGACAGGGACAGACAGACAGGGGCAGACAGACAGACAGGGGCAGACAGACAGACAGGGACAGACAGACAGACAGGGGCAGACAGACAGGGACAGACAGACAGACAGGGACAGACAGACAGGACAGGGACAGACAGACAGACAGGACAGGGACAGACAGACAGGACAGGGACAGACAGACAGACAGGGACAGACAGACAGGACAGGGACAGACAGACAGACAGGGACAGACAGACAGGACAGGGACAGACAGACAGACAGGGACAGACAGACAGGACAGGGACAGACAGACAGGACAGGGGCAGACAGACAGACAGACAGACAGGACAGGGACAGACAGACAGGGACAGACAGACAGACAGGGGCAGACAGACAGGACAGGGGCAGACAGTCAGACAGACAGACAGACAGGACAGGGACAGACAGACAGACAGACAGACAGGACAGGGGCAGACAGACAGACAGACAGACAGGACAGGGGCAGACAGACAGACAGACAGACAGGACAGGGGCAGACAGACAGACAGGGGCAGACAGACAGACAGACAGGGGCAGACAGACAGGACAGGGACAGACAGACAGACAGACAGACAGACAGACAGACAGACAGGACAGGGGCAGACAGACAGACAGACAGGACAGGGGCAGACAGACAGACAGACAGGACAGGGGCAGACAGACAGACAGGACAGGGGCAGACAGACAGACAGACAGGACAGGGGCAGACAGACAGACAGGACAGGGGCAGACAGACAGACAGGACAGGGGCAGACAGACAGACAGGACAGGGACAGACAGACAGACAGGGACAGACAGACAGGACAGGACAGACAGACAGGACAGGGACAGACAGACAGGACAGGGACAGACAGACAGGACAGGGACAGACAGACAGACAGGACAGGGACAGACAGACAGGACAGGGGCAGACAGACAGACAGACAGACAGACAGGGACAGACAGACAGGGGCAGACAGACAGACAGGACAGGGGCAGACAGACAGACAGGGGCAGACAGACAGACAGACAGACAGACAGACAGGACAGGGACAGACAGACAGGACAGGGGCAGACAGACAGGACAGGGACAGACAGACAGACAGGACAGGGGCAGACAGACAGGACAGGGGCAGACAGACAGGACAGGGGCAGACAGACAGACAGGACAGGGGCAGACAGACAGACAGGACAGGGACAGACAGACAGGACAGGGGCAGACAGACAGGACAGGGACAGACAGACAGGACAGGGGCAGACAGACAGACAGGACAGGGGCAGACAGACAGGACAGGGACAGACAGACAGGACAGGGGCAGACAGACAGACAGCAGGGGCAGACAGACAGGACAGGGGCAGACAGACAGGACAGGGGCAGACAGACAGACAGACAGGACAGGGGCAGACAGACAGACAGGGGCAGACAGACAGACAGACAGGACAGGGGCAGACAGACAGGACAGGGGCAGACAGACAGACAGACAGGGACAGACAGACAGGACAGGGGCAGACAGACAGACAGGACAGGGACAGACAGACAGACAGACAGGGGCAGACAGACAGGGACAGACAGACAGACAGGGACAGACAGACAGGACAGGGACAGACAGACAGGACAGGGGCAGACAGACAGGACAGCAGGGGCAGACAGGTGGCTGAGAGTGGAGATGAGAAGACGAGGAGACACCCCCCCCCCTCCACTACTGTCCCGGAAGTCTGTTTCACAATAATAATCATACATTTACATTTACATTTGTGGCATTTAGCAGACGCCTTTATCCAAATACATTTGTCTAAGTAAGTGAATCATCTATCCACCAGTCAGTCAGGAGAAAGTCATCTTATGCTCAGACCAGTTGTACGGAGCCCCCCTGGGGTCACATGGTAGAAAACAATTATTTGATGTGTGAATCCGTTCCCTCGGTTTAGTAATTCGTTATGGTTAGAGTTAGAATCCTTGCGATCGTTCTGGCTCGTAGGGCCTAACCCTAACCCTAACCCCTTTTTTCTACCATGTGACCCCAGGGGGGCTCCGTACAGTTGTAACGCTAGACGAAGGAAGAAATAAGATTTATTATTATCATTTATTTATTTTAATCCATCCTCCTAGCAGTATTCGACAGGTAACATGTACGTCTTAAACGTGCGGTGATCGAATCTCAAACCTTCGCCGTGTTATCCTGCACATCCCTAGAAACACTTTTGTTCCGTTCTACTATTCAGCGACTGTAGTCGATGTTCTGGTGAACTTTAGGAGGGAGCGGGGGGGAGTATCAAGCTTTAGGAGGGAGCCGGGGAGAGAGAGTATAAAGCTCTCCTTGTTGTTTGTAATCTGAGTTGTGCGGCAGCTCCTTATGTGCAGGCGGTGTCTTTATGAGAGTCTATGGTTTCAGACCCTTGGTACCACGGCTATTGTGTTCTCACCCCTTCACTGGCAAAGGCAGGTCCTTCGCTCCCTTTCTTTATACAGGAGATCAACAGTACACACAAACAGAGGCCTGGCAGAGGCTGTGCAGGTACGCTACGTTAGGGAGTAAAGGGCCAGTGACGGGGTTTTGTGTTGTCATGAAAGATGGGCTGGGTATTATGTTGTTGTTGTTGTTGTTCACTTAGGCAACAAAGCTGTTGTAGTTTTTGGTGCTGCTTGTCCTGATGAAATGTTGCCACTGGCACGCAGGTACACTCGCGCGCACACACAAACACACACTATATATACACACGCACGCACGCATGCACGCACGCACGCACGCACACACACACACTATATATATACACATACACGTGCACATACACAATACACACACACACTATATATATATACACATACACGCACACACACTATACACACACTATACACACACACACACACCCACACACACACCCTATACACACACACACACACCCTACACACACACACACACACTACACACACTATACACACACACACACACACCCTATACACACACACACACACACCCTATACACACACACACACACACTCAGGAGCCTGACTCAACAGAAGCTGACTCTGCTGGATCTCCCAGCCTCCCCAGCAGCACCAGCCTCCCCAGCAGCACCAGGCTCTGCTGAACATCTACTGAGGCTGGAGACACACACACACACACACACACACACACACACACACACACACTCAGGATCTACTGAGGCCGGAGACACATCTGCCTGCCTGGCTTCTGCCGCTAACTGAGCATGGAGCACTTACCTCACAGCTGAAACCCATCAGGAGCAGGAGAAAGTCCTGACGAGTCTGCGATTAAGGGCACAGCTTTTCTACTTTCAGGACAGGAGGAGGAGAATACTTTTCTACTGTTGGGAGAAGACCTTTGTACTGTTAGGAGACCTTGCTACTGTTAGAAGACATTTCTACTGTTAGAAGACCTTTCTACTGTTAGAAGACCGTTCTACTTCTTTCGTGTAACGTCAGAGGTCCAACTCGGTGTCGCGTAGCCATGCCCGCATCTCTGGTTCTAGGTCGAAGAGGCTGGCTTCTGAGGGTGGTCTATATAAGGGGCAGATGGTGATTATGTGGTCGGCGGTCTGCTCTGGGTCACCGCACTCGCATGCCGCACTGTCCGCCAGGCCCCACGCCTTCATTGATGTTTTAAAGCGACCGACACCAGTTCGTAGACGGTTCAGTGTGGTCCATTGCCGGCGTGGTAGGTCGTCTCCTCCAATGGCGCCATCTCCTGGGTCCCAGATGTAGCGGTGGATTCGGGAGGGCCCGGTTGACTCCCACTCCTGCTTCCAAGCTGCTGCCAGCCATGCATCTCTGGAGATGTCCTCAGAGGTGGAGTTGAGCATGGCTTGTGCTGCCTTGTTGTAAGGGTGGCGGGTCTTGAGTCGGCTTGGAGGTGCTGGTGTTATGGTGGTGTTGTGCAGGATGTGCCAATAATGCTTTTGTGCCTTCCTGGCCAGGGCGAGGGTGGCAGCCTCCCGTCGGAGGCCGGCCGGTGCTATTCCCGCGAGGACTGGCAAGAGGGACACAGGGGTAGGCTTCAAGCATCCAGTTATTATTCGGAGGGAGGTATTGATAGCCACGTCGACCTTTCTCGCATGAGGGCTTCTGCTCCAGACTGGGGCGCAGTATTCTGCTGCAGAGAAGACCAGGGCTTGGGTGGATATTCTTAGCGTCTTAGCGGAGGCTCCCCAGGTTGTACCAGCAAGGCGGCGGATCAGCGCGGCCCTGGATGTCACTTTGGCCTTGACTTCTTCCAGGTGTTGCCTGAAGGATAATGTCCGATCCAGGCGCACTCCAAGGTACTTCGGGGCTTGCTGGACCTCCAGACATTTGTTGTCAACGCGCACCTCAAGTTCCCTCCTGGCTTCTCTGGTGCTGAGGTGGTATGCCGCTGCGACTGTCTTTCCGACACTGAGTTGTAGACGCCACCTTCGAAGGTATGCTACCAGTGTGCCTATGTCTACGTTAAGACCCTCTTCCATCGCCTTCCACGTTGGTCGGCTCAGCATGATGGCAAGATCGTCTGCATAGCCATACTTTCTAGATGCTGTATCAGGTAGGTCGTGGATGTAAACGTTGAACAGCATCGGCGAGAGAACAGACCCCTGCGGTACCCCGTTCTACTGTTAGAAGACCTTTCTACTGTTAGAAGACCTTTCTACTGTTAGAAGACCTTTCTACTGTTAGAAGACCTTTCTACTGTTAGAAGACCTTGCTACTGTTAGAAGACCTTTACTGTTAGAAGACCTTTCTACTGTTAGGAGACCTTGCTACTGTTAGAAGACCTTTCTACTGTTAGAATACCTTTCTACTGTTAGAAGACCTTTCTACTATTAGAAGACCTTTCTACTGTTAGAATACTTTTCTACTGTTAGAATACTTTTCTACTGTTAGGAGACCTTGCTACTGTTAGAAGACCTTTCTACTGTTAGAAGACCTTGCTACTGTTAGAAGACCTTTCTACTGTTAGAATACCTTTCTACTGTTAGAAGACCTTTCTACTATTAGAAGACCTTTCTACTGTTAGAAGACCTTTCTACTGTTAGAAGACCTTGCTACTGTTAGAAGACCTTTCTACTGTTAGAAGACCTTTCTACTGTTAGAAGACCTTTCTACTGTTAGAAGACTTTTCTACTGTTAGAAGACCTTTCTACTGTTAGAAGACCTTTCTACTGTTAGGAGACCTTTCTACTGTTAGGAGACCTTTCTACTGTTAGGAGACCTTTCTACTGTTAGAAGACTTTTCTACTGTTAGAAGACCTTTCTACTATTCGAAGACCTTTCTACTGTTAGAAGACCTTTCTACTATTAGAAGACCTTTCTACTGTTAGAAGACCTTTCTACTGTTAGAAGACCTTGCTACTGTTAGAAGACTTTTCTACTGTTAGAAGACCTTTCTACTATTCGAAGACCTTTCTACTGTTAGAAGACCTTTCTACTGTTAGAAGACCTTTCTTCTGTTAGAAGACCTTTCTACTGTTAGAAGACCTTTCTACTGTTAGAAGACCTTTCTACTGTTAGAAGAAGACCTTTCTACTGTTAGAAGACCTTTCTACTGTTAGAAGACCTTTCTACTGTTAGAAGACCTTTCTACTGTTAGAAGACCTTTCTTCTGTTAGAAGACTTTTCTACTGTTAGGAGACCTTTCTACTGTTAGAAGACCTTTCTACTGTTAGAAGAAGACCTTTCTACTGTTAGAAGACTTTTCTACTGTTAGAAGACCTTTCTCCTGTTAGAAGACCTTTCTACTGTAAGAAGAAGACCTTTCTACTGTTAGAAGACCTTTCTACTGTTAGAATACCTTTCTACTGTTAGAAGAAGACCTTTCTACTGTTAGAAGATCTTTCTACTGTTAGAAGACCTTTACTGTTAGAAGACCTTTCTACTGTTAGAAGACCTTTCTACTGTTAGAAGAATACCTTGCTACTGTTAGAAGACCTTTCTACTGTAAGAAGACCTTTCTACTGTTAGAAGAATACTTTTCTGCTGAGGAGAAGTTAAGGATTGTGTGAAGGTTCGGTGGTATACAAGCAGCCTCCACTGCATTGCTATTGAATTTGACCGAAGAGTCAGACTTTTCGAAAGAAAATGAGACCGACAAAATCCCGACATGAGGACCAAAGCACCAGACTGTGTCACATATTAGGAGAGAGAGTCAACTCTTTGTCTTTTCGGAATCACAGGGTGAAATCCTCAACTCAAGATCTACCCACGGTGTAACTTGAAACATTTTTGCCCATTTCCCGTTGACGTCAGTGCAAGACTCACGCAAATGTCAGAGTTACGCAGGGGGGGCATCTCCAGTTAGGATTTCACCCATAGTGCTTCTTCTTCTTCTTCTTCACTGAAAAATATCTGGGGGGGGGGGAAATGCGATCGCAAAACTGTGGTATCAGATGAAATTCATCTAAATATTGATTCGGTCAGTCAGGAAGGATGTGGGGGGTTATGGCTTTACAATCAGCTTTCTGCTACAGCCGGAGGAGGAGAGCCTGGTAAAAGGGAGAAGGGCGGTTCATCTCGCTGCCCGGAGTCAGCTAGGCTCTCAGGTAGAGTGCTATAAACATTTTACGTCCTTGAGACGGTGGAGTCATGTCTCTAATCTGGCTGAAGGGGTGTGTGGAGAGGTCTTTTATG
>NC_137687.1:1158897-1166397 GCF_963989245.1 Nansenia antarctica
AAACAGAAAACACAGAGACAAAGATGCCAACAACTCAACTAGGGGCCAAAGGCCATGGTGATGTTGGTGTTGTCGTCTGCACGTCTAACCATGGCACCTGTTTCCTCGTGTTTGGAAGAAAATACAACCCAAAAAATCAGTATTGATCGTTGGCCGCTGCCTGGCTACATAACTGTTTACAGTACGATTCCCCTTGTGATCGTTCTATGAGACGCATTAACAGGAGGGGCTTTCGGATCCTTCAATTCTCAATTCTGAAATAGGACGCTGTTGTGAAAAAAAACAAAATCATTTAACACTTCAACCAATGCACGAGCGCGAGAGACTTTGGACTCTCAGCACCAATCACAGCAACAACAAAGTCCTGTTCTGTTCAGTCTGTCCAGGATGAACATAAACTAAATATGGAATATATCCTGTGTCTGAGATATCAACATCCTGGCAAATAAAAATAAATAACCACCTTTCAAACAAAGGTATGGCTGGGAGTGTGGACCTCATTTCAAGCACAATTAACTTGAAATGGAGTGCTGCAAGATCAATAGTCCCCAGTTGATCCAAGGGGAGCTGTCAGTCTATGGAAATGGCCCCCGTATGGTAATACCCCAGCTTAACAACAACTTAGAGGATTTACTGTTGCCACTTTCAGACCCCCATGAATAACAAACAGTAGGCCACCCCCTGGGAGCCATTTTGTTTTATCCCAGCTTCAATTAATCTTTAAGGGGGAGGGTACCATTGTGGATAGATGGCGGGGGGGGGGGGGGGGGGGGGATGTGAAGAGGGTGTATGAAGGGGGCGTTTAGATAGTGAAAAGGTACACTGCTAATTATGAAAATTACAAATAGACTATCTCTCTCTTCAAGCAAATGCAATGATCTGGAAACTCTGCTGTTTGTCTATATTACTAAATGCCTATTAGTTTTTTTCGATTTCTAACGAGAAAATATCTACGACTGTCTGTCGAGTGAAGAGCTGTTGTTGCCTAATGTAATATTATATACCATTATTTGATATTGGTACAGTAGAGCAGATGTTTGGATTGCGTGTCATATATAAACAACTGACTTTGGTGGGGTTTAAACACTTGGTAGATGCAGATACCGCAGATGTGTGTAACTGTCATTAGGACAGCTGTTTTTTACTGATGACGTTTGTGTTTCTATATGTACGTAACTGTCGTATTGTATATGTGTTCATAGTTTGTTACATGTTGTGTCTGGTAAACGGACTGCACTTATATAGCGGCCTTATTCCAAAGCGCTTTACAACGGCCTCTCGTTCACCCATTCACACACACATTCACACACCAATGGCGGCAAGCTGCCATGCAAGGCGCCGGCCCGCTCATTGGGAGCAATTTGGGGTTCAGTGCGACCTTGCGATCATTAGACGCTACCTCCTGAGCTACATTATCCTGAGCTATCACTAGACTTCCTCCTGAGCGACAGCTGCCATGTTTGTGTGCATTTAAGTCGTTTTGACTGAAACTTTGTTCCCCCTGCTGCTGTTGAAACAGGTCTCTCTTGAAAAATACATTTGATCTTAAAGTGACTAACCTGTATAAATAAGGGTTAAATAAAAACACATAAACAAATGTTACAATGCTGTTACAATGCTGTTATGCATAGTACACAGGTCATTCCAAATGTCACAGGGTCTGTTGAAAAGGGCCGCATGTCAACAATTCTCAAGTGGCAGATTTGAAGTGTTTTCAGTTTTTTTGGCATATTACGAAAGTTGACGTGTTGAAGAGCCCACTCGATAGAACAAACAACAGTTTTAGGATCACTAAAACACTCATTTGTGAATTGGATTCACTGTTCAGGACCCTGGCCGCAAGGACAAACAGACTGAAGAACAGCTTCTACCACAGGGCCGTCCAGGCCCTGAACACAGCAAAGACCTAGGTTCTGGGACAGTCTGGACGGATTGATGGCAGCTGCTGGACTGAAAAAATCAGGTGTAGTGCTGAGGCACAAAGGTACATTTCAAGCCTGCAAACTGCGACACTTTAAATGAATGTGAAATAACACTATTGTGCAATATGACAACCCTAGTCGTCTATCTGTACAGTATAGTATAGTGGATAGTGTACATAGCCTTTATTTATGTAAACCAGCTCCTTCCCTTCTTGTGATTCATTTTTAAAAGTGTTTTTTTTCTTCCCTTTCCTAACACCAGGGGAGCCACCCCTCCTAAATTTCGTTGTTTGGTACCTGTACTGTAGCAATGACAATAAAGACCATTAATTCATTAATTAATTCATTCATTCTGTCTCGTCTGCCCTCGGCTACTGGGTAAGAGATACACGGCTTATAAACAAACATACGTTTTAGGACGTGTTCAAAAGCAAGGACTGTGTGGTCATCTGATTATGTGTAGTTGTGTGTTTTTACAATGTTCAGGTTCTATCAGCATGTTGTGAGGTGCTAAACATGCAGTTAGATGTTTGTAGCTGTGTTCCTACTAGCAGCTGTTTTGCGTGTGTTTTGATTCAGAGCGCATTTCTCCGCTATTTGGTTTGAGGTGTACCAACATTCAAATAAGCATAATCTTCTCCAACTATTTTCAGATTTCAATGAATGACACCTCATTTGAAAAGCTTGAGGACTGTTTAACCAGACCCTGTCACATATGAAGAACATTTAAGTAATACAGTATATTTGCTCACCAGAAGATCCAATCATAATGCTACTTTTGACCCATTCTATCATAAGCATCTAGTGACAACCAATGTCTATAACTGTGAGAGGCTGGGCAATCTGTTAGTATGGATTTTACCTCTAGAGAACCTGCTGGCTCTGTTGCTCAGTTGCCAGGCGACCAGACCATGTCACTCATTTGGAATGACCTGTGTACTATTCGACATCAAATCATTTTATATAATATTACATATTACAGCAACAGCTGTTTTAACTTCATCAACAGACAGTCATAGATATTATACATACCGTATTTTGAAGGGAGTGTTACTTTAGATGGTGAAAGGTAGACTGCTAATTATGAAAATTACAAATAGACATATCTACGTATATATATATATTTAATATAAATATGAAGATATCTCTTCAAGCAAATTCAATGATCTGTATATGGCGTGAATGTACTGTATATTTAAATTCATCCAAAGCGACACACAACAAATACCTTTGTCTAAGTAAGTGAATCATCTATATACAGTATCAGTCATCGTAAGAAAAACACATCTATGCTAGGACCAGGGCCAGGGCTAGGACCAGGGCCCAGAATAACAATGAAGTGCTGAAAACTGTTTTATGTGAGGAAATAGCCATGATATACGTGACACAGTCGGATCATTCGGTCCTCATGTCGGTAACCAATCAAAATGTTCAGACTTTTCGTTTGAAACACAGAACTACGTTTCAACGTCGTTGAGAATCACAACACAAACTCGCTAGTCGAGCCAAAATACTGCAACAACAACAGAATGGATTGGGTGAGTAATCCCCACTGCTACCTAGTTAACTACAACAATACTTTATATTGTTAGCAGGCTCACAAAACAAGCTGTGTTAGTCGACTAGCGATGTGTCATTGATTTTCAACAACGCGGAAATGTGTTCAAATTTTTGGAATGCAAAGTCCGAACATTACATGGGATCCCGACATGAGGACCAAAGCAATAGAATGTGTCACATATATGGTTCACAGATATATACTGTATATATATATGTTACGGTACATGTGGGAAAACTAGGGTTAGGGTTAGGTGCTAGGGTGCTACGGTTAGGGTTAGGGTTAGGGTTTAGGGGTAGGGTTAGGGTTAGACATGCCAGCATGTACCAAGTCGATGTAGCACCTAACCTTAACCCTAGTATTACCACATGTACCGTAACATATATATATATATACAGTATATATAGTACTATATTGTGCTGACTTCACTTATCTTCCTCAGGGAAGGCAGGAGGGAGAGCAGTAGCTGATGCAGGTTTACAGGTTTACTAAACTCCCTGACAGCATTGGAACCATTGGACGGGTGCCAAACACCGCTGTCATTTAGGATCCATAAGTCCGATTCGTTTAACAACAGAGACAGAGGCATGCAGCGGACCCAGGCCACGTCCTGTCACCTGAGAGAGCGCAGGAGCCTCAGGTCAATTCCAAAATGGATTCCCGTCAACGACTCCACGATTGACGCAGTCTGTTTAAGTTAAAACCCTGAGGTGTTTTTTCCGATCTGACATTTGGTACTTTTGAGAAGTTGCTTTGTTGGAATTGACTCGTGTGTGTCAGTGCGCGGTTAGCTGGAATTTAGAGGTAAATGAGGGAATGTGGCTGCCACACCCAAAGTGTTTGAGTGGGTAATGATCAGGGTGGCTGTCAGCCAGTTTACCGTTTTCCTCTCAGAAATTCACAGGGGTCGACTGAAAAGTGGACAGAAGAGAGAAGAGGGAATCAATTGTACTTTCTTGTTTAAGATGTTAAAGACACCTTTGAGGCCAGGTCACTCTTGAGGTCAGGAAAAAACATCTCAGTGGATCTTTGACATCGTCGGGTATTTGAGGTTTGGCGGTTTTCGAGTTTGAGGTTCGGGGCAGAGCGTCTTGAATTGCATGCTGGGAAGACTGTTTGCAACAACTTGATGTCGTGTGTCAATCGGTGCCGTGACCCAGAGAGTCGGGCAGTCGGGGCTCAGCTCTGCTGGGGTGTCGTGAGTTTGGAGGGGTTGAGAGGGTAACCCAGTTGAGAGGGTAAACTCACTCCTCAAGTTCAAACTGTAGAATCGGTAGCTGCTTTTCGATAGCGTAGCTGGCAGGGGCGGCGCTAGGGGGTGGCTACTGGGGCTCAAGCCCCGGATGTTTTCTGAAAAGCCCCGAATGTTTTACTTAAAAAAAAAAAAAAAAAAAAAAAAAAAAAATCTCGTGAGTAACGTGCAGTACCGGAGTCCAACAGAGAGGCAGCAGCTGCGCGACATTAGCCTGCGTACTGGGTAGCCTACCCTGCCCTGAAGAAGAAGTGATCTCAATCAGTGCCTGACTTGCAAAATTGTAAGGATGGATATCCCAAAGTTGTTTCAACAAAACAAGCGCCTTGTTGCAGCAGCAGTATCAGCAGCTGACAACAATGACATCACCAGCAGTAATGACATAGATGATGTTTCAGGTTTGTGAATCTTATTAGAAAGGTGACTGACTCACTGACACTACTTTTCCGGTTTGCTAATGCTAGCTGGCTATCATAACATAACGTTATGTTATAATGAAAATGAAACATAGCAAGGTACTGTTACGGTACATGGTAAGAAATCAAACAAAGGATAATACTTATACAAATAAAGTGAATAACAGGCTGATAGTCTTTGATATCTGTACTCTGGTTGACTGAGTAACAAGTGAAAAAGAATGATGTAACGTTAATGTTACAGCTAGTAAACATGGAGTAACCACATTAAGTATGCCCTTATGGTAGTATGTATGTATACAGAACATGACTCAAATCTATCCTAAGATGTAACGCTAACTAACTAAGTTTGTTTAATGTCCCAGGGGGGATTTGATTTCACAGTACTATACACAGGCCAACAATACATGTAATATATCGTCATATAACACAGGACAAGACTCTAAATACAATATAAGTGGTGAGCACAGAGACTGCCCTGATATAATAACTATAGCCATCTCTTTTATCCACTTTTTTATCGTGATCTCGCTGTTTTTTTATATACCGTATATGGCTGGCTCAGTGTTGTTGTCTGTCCTTTATGTTGTGTTGTTATGTGTTGTTTTTAGTGGAGTGGCGTGGCAGAATGAATTTCCCCACGGGGATAAATAAAGTATCATTGAATTGAATTGAATTGATACATACTGTAACATAACTAGCCTCAGCCCATCAATTATGTAATTCTATACAAATATAAATGATGGTGACTGACAGGGGGAGCTACCAGTGGTGTAGTCTAGTTTTTTCTAGTGGGTATACTGTGATTTTGCCCTCCCAGTCAGAGCGACACCTGTCCCGTAGCGACACCCCATACGCACCACCACACTCACTTATGCATACAGTATGCATCTACACCAGTGTTTGCTGCCTTGGGGGGGGGGGGGGGGTGGCATGGACTGTACTTGTACATCAAGCTGCCTCACGCTACAGAAACAGGAGATAGGCTCCTGCCCCCTAAGGGCCGTTAGGCTCGAGAACCATCGGTTCTCAAGGCTACTTACGTGGTCTTGACTACATGTCCACTTTCTCACCTGGTTCTTGCTCTCTCTCTCTCTGGTGTGCCGACACCATCCTGCTCTCTCTCCTTCTCTCCCTCTCTATCCTCCTCTCTCCCTCTTTTGCTGTCACCCAAAAGGCAAATATAACAACCAGAGTATTTATAATTTAATAAGAGGTATACATTGAATTCATATAAAATCATAACATCATTCTAATTGAATATTGGGTTGCTGTGGGCAATAGAGTCAGATACTGTCTTTAATTACTCTCTCACCTGTAAGAAAATCGTATGTCCAACTACAAAAAACAGACATTTCCAATGAGTGAGGGTTTGTTCCAATGCTTCAATCCACTGTCCATGTACTGTAAATATGCCATTATGGTATTACCATAAAGCCCAATTCTAGCAGAATAAGAAAGATTGTATATCTACTTTAAGTAAAATAATAAAGTGCCTCCAGTTAGCTCTTTAGCTGGCATGTGTGCAGCAGACTAGCTCATCTAATCACCTCTGAGCTAGCTAGCTAGCTTGCTAGTTCTTTGACACTATTATTCACACCATGAAACTATAATCAGACACTTGAATGAATGAATGAATTAATGAATGAATGAATGAATCGTCTTTATTGTCATTGCTACAGTACAGGTACCAAACAACGAAATTTAGGAGGGGTGGCTCCCCTGGTGTTAGGAAAGGGGAAAAAACACTTTTAAAAAAATCACAAGAAGGGAAGGAGCTGGTTTACATAAATAAAGGCTATGTACACTATCCACTATACTATACTGTACAGATAGACGACTAGGGTTGTCATATTGCACAATAGTGTTATTGCACATTTATTTAAAGTGTCGCAGTTTGCAGGCTTGAAATGTACATATTTGTGCCTCAGCACTACACCTGATTTTTTCAGTCCAGCTGGCTGGCGAAATGAGGGAGTGCTTCGCCAACCAATCAGGTAGCGGTATTGCCCTGCCTCCCCCTACCATCCTAGGTTTCGCAAATTCGCGGCCCGCCCACCCCAAGGCTCTGTAGGGGAAATACTGAGACTAGCATTCTGAACGACTGGTTATGTGATAACAAACATGTCAGAAAGTTCGAAGTAAGTGCTTCGTAACACAGGTCTACGGGGTGAATTTTATGAATGAAAGTGAAAGTTCTGTCACAAAACGCCGTTACTATCCTCGCGCATTTTCTAGTGGGTATACGCAAATCCTTGGCCTTTCCTAGTGGGTATACGGCGTAGTCCTGCGTATCACGTAGACTACACCACTGGGAGCTACGTGTGCTGACCTCCCTCTGTGCCCAGAACC
>NC_137687.1:1171397-1178897 GCF_963989245.1 Nansenia antarctica
TTTCTCATTTTATGTGCAATTTAGTTATGTGCAATAACACTATGTGCAATATGACAACCCTAGGGTACATAAGGTTGCAGAGAATAGGAAATGTCAGAATAGGTATAGCATAGCATAGAGTACAGCACAGTGTTTTATTTGTACAGTATAGTATAGTGGATAGTGTACATAGCCTTTATTTATGTAAACCAGCTCCTTTCCCTTCTTGTTTTGTTTTTGTTTTTTTTCTTTCCTAGCACCAGGGGAGCCCCCCCTCCCAAATTTCGTTGTTTGGTACCTGTACTATATCAATGACAATAAAGACCATTCATTCATTCATTCATTCATTCATAGTTTGTTTTTTTAGGTGTAAATGAGTCCAAATAGGACATAAAGCCTAAGAGGTTAGAACGCGTCAGTTCAGAGATTAGACTTGACCAGGTACAACTGTAAAACAACGGCCCCAAAAAAGGCAAAAAATAAAAGAATAAAACAGCTAACTGGGGTTAGGTACCTGGGAGAGAAAGCCCCACAATGCATTGCAGCATCACAATTATGCCACGGATTCCAATTCACACTCACTGAAGCATCACTCACACTGCCTTGCTTCTCTCTCTCTCTCTCTCTCTCTCTCTCTCTCTCTCTCTCTCTCTCTCTCTCTCTCTCTCTCTCTCTCTCTCTCTCTCTCTTCCTCAGATGCAGCAGCACCCCTCCCTCCCTCTCTCCTCCCCTCTCCCTCCATCCTTATCCCTCCATCTCTCCATCCATTACAACTGGTTCGATAAACATCAACATCCAACTCGTCAAAATGTTTATCAGCACGACTTTAATACCTGGCTCAACAAATCACAGCCCTAGTCAGTGTTGCATGCATTGCAATGTGGGGGCTTTGAATAAGGTCATTGTGGACAGGGGGAGAGGGTGCTTATGAAACCCCACAGCAGTTGGTTTGTCATTCCGTCATATGTAAGGCACGCAAGTCAACTCACCCACAAAGTAGGATAGAGAGAAATGGAGCGTGGCTTTGGTAGTACTTCCTCATGCAGAAACAAGTCAAGTATTTCACTGTTGCCGTGTAATAATGATAGGAACGGCCTGGGGCCATTTAAGTAGCAAATCAATAGTAAATTAAATATTTGGGCTGTGAAACCCACCTCACCTGACTCACCTGTAACCAGCCCTGACAGCCCCCCCCCCCCCCCCCTCCCCGTGGGTGGATTAGGCTGTCGTCACCTGACCCCTGATCCCCCCCCCCCCCCAGAACATCTCTACCTCCGTATGACATACCCTGCGAACCGAGTGAGAAGGGTGGGACATTGCGGGTGGGGTAGCGTGCACGGCAGGGTGGGGTAGCATGCACGGCAGGGTGGGGTAGCAGGGTGGGGTAGCAGGGTGGGGTAGCGTGCACGGCAGGACTGCCAACCCAGGCCAGGGGGAGTCCGGTGCAAGTCCCAGGTTAGCGTGCCTCCACTCACAAGGGGCGCTAAATGGTGTTACGAAATATTGTATGAAAAGAATAGTGTCAGAAAAGGGATAGTTGAGTAAAGCGCCCCGGAGCAGCTGGTCTAGGCCGAGTCTCCCTGGCTTGGTGTCACTCACATATCACCTGCAAACTTTGTCATTTTTATTTTCTTACTATGCTCCTCTTGCTGTGTTTTTAAATAATGTATGTAAAGCACTTTGAATTGCCGCTGTTGTATGAAATGTGCTGTACAAATAAACTTGCCTTGCCTTGCCTTGCCTTGAATCAAGGCTTGCTTTAGGTTTTTTTAGGCCGAATTTTCTTTTGACTGTTTTTCACTCAACTAACAAACTAAACTGTAAAATGTGTTCTTCTTGTGAGTCTTCCAAACGAAAAAACACCTTAATGTCGACAGGATTAATTATTAGAAACATCTCGGTGCAATTAATCACAGATCCATTTGTGAAGAATTAATTGTAACCCCGCTGACTGTTGCCTTGGGTCTCCTATGAACGGGGTCTCCTCTCTCCTTGGGTCTCTCTCCTCGCGTCGCCTAATTCATCTCCTATGAATTTCTCTGGGTCATGAGTCAGTCCCCAAATGGCCTCATTTTGATACACAACATGCTCCCGTTTGGTCTAAACATACACCAGCCCTGTCGTAGATTCATTAACTATCACCCAACTATCTATCTATCACCCAGAACAACAGATGGTTTCAGATGGCGCCAAGGACAAGATATAAGCGGCCGTGTCCTTCTCTGAGGTAGTTAGCTACCAGCCTCCCGGCTGCGTCTGAGGAAGAGTTGGACTCCGGGAATCGATTAGACTAAGGGTGTGTTTTCTCACTAGAACATTTGCTTCACTTGAAACAGAGTTTAGGATAAAGTTCACTTTGCTCTGCGTCGTTTGGAGCTGTGAGAACGCGCATTCGAAGTCGCTCCCGCAGCAAAGAACCCTCGGATGCTCCGCTTGAAAAGGGTGGTTTCGCTTTGGTTAGAAACGACGCATCCATCACTTTGCTTCGCTTCGCTTTTGGTGAGAACACTGCTCGAGGCTGTCCATAGGAAAACAACAGCGCACGCGTGTTGATCTGGATAAGAGCTGGACAACGGGCAATTCTACATTTTTCTGACCGATCAACTACCACGTCTGTTGCTTCGATTGCATATGTTACTTCGTTTACATGAAGGGCTGTGAGAACACAAATCAGAGAAATAATTTATGCAACAATGTTGCAAACTCATCCACTTGCTCCGGGTCTCGATTCGGACTTTCATGTGAGAACATGACCTAAAACTCTTCAACGTCTCGCCTCCTTGTCCTGGACGAACGCTCTTACGCACGCTCTTACGAACGCTCTTATGCACGCAGCCTAACTAACTGTTCCAGAGAAGGACACACCACGGGCCATTCCGGTGCCTTCCACATCCACACAGCCTCAGAACGGCAGAACCACGGTGGAGGTCGGGGGTGGCGGGGTCCAGGCAGCCCGTTCAGGAGCAGAAGTAGGTTAAGCAGCCTTGCCTGGCCGTGTGTGTGGACCTGGTTTAGATAAGAGACAGTCGGACCCGGGGGCGTCTGTGTGTAATGGATGGCACCGCGCGGGCGTCCTCCCCTCCTCCCCTCCTCTCGCTCCTCCTCCCCTCCTCCTCTCCTCCTCCCCTCCTCCCCCCTCCTCTCACACGCTTCATCACTCATCTCCATATGAATACCCAGGCCTGCGTTGACCTGTGTGTCCTCCATGAGGGAGGCGGAGGGACGCACACATACATGTGCAATGGGCACACCGCACGCACACGCATGCAGGCAGACACAGGCACACGCATGCAGGCAGACACAGGCACACGCATGCAGGCAGACACAGGCACACGCATGCAGGCAGACACAGGCACACGCATGCATGCAGACACAGGCACACGCATGCAGGCAGACACAAGCACACGCATGGTCACACACACACACACATGCTCATGAGCACACGTACCCGCATGCATGCAGATGCACGCACATGCACGCACACACGCACACACAGTATGTGTTTATTGATTGGTTTAACTCCATGAATATTAAATGAAAATCAACATTATTTATAATACATTATAGTAGAATTACGTATTGTATGAGAAAACGGTCACTCCCTATCTCCCGCCGTAGACTGAAGACCTCCATCTCTTCAGGCTACACCTTAACTGTCCCTCCTAAAGACCTCCATCTCTTCAGGCTACACCTTGACTGTCCCTCCTAAATACCTCGATCTCTCCAGACTACACCTTGACTGTTCTTCCTAAAGACCTCCATCTCTTCAGGCTACACCTTAACTGTCCCTCCTGAAGACCTCCATCTCTTCAGGCTACATCTTAACTGTCCCTCCTGAAGACCTCCATCTCTTCAGACTACACCTTATCTGTCCCTCCTGAAGACCTCCATCTCTTCAGGCTACACCTTAACTGTCCCTCCTGAAGACCCCCATCTCTTCAGGCTACACCTTAACTGTCCCTCCTAATGACCTCCATCTCTTCAGGCTACACCTTAACTGTCCCTCCTGAAGACCTCCATCTCTTCAGGCTACACCTTAACTGTCCCTCCTGAAGACCTCCATCTCTTCAGACTACACCTTAACTGTCCCTCCTAAAGACCTCCATCTCTTCAGGCTACACCTTAACTGTCCCTCCTGAAGACCTCCATCTCTTCAGACTACACCTTAACTGTCCCTCCTGAAGACCTCCATCTCTTCAGGCTACACCTTAACTGTCCCTCCTGAAGACCTCCATCTCTTCAGGCTACATCTTAACTGTCCCTCCTAAAGACCTCCATCTCTTCAGGCTACACCTTAACTGTCCCTCCTGAAGACCTCCATCTCTTCAGGCTACACCTTAACTGTCCCTACTGAAGACCTCCATCTCTTCAGGCTACACCTTAACTGTCCCTCCTGAAGACCTCCATCTCTTCAGGCTACACCTTAACTGTCCCTCTTGAAGACCTCCATCTCTTCAGGCTACACCTTAACTGTCCCTCCTAAAGACCTCCATCTCTTCAGGCTACACCTTAACTGTCCCTCCTGAAGACCTCCATCTCTTCAGGCTACACCTTAACTGTCCCTCTTGAAGACCTCCATCTCTTCAGGCTACACCTTAACTGTCCCTCCTAAAGACCTCCATCTCTTCAGGCTACACCTTAACTGTCCCTCTTGAAGACCTCCATCTCTTCAGGCTACACCTTAACTGTCCCTCCTAAAGACCTCCATCTCTTCAGGCTACACCTTATCTGTCCCTCCTGAAGACCTCCATCTCTTCAGGCTACACCTTAACTGTCCCTCCTGAAGACCCCCATCTCTTCAGGCTACACCTTAACTGTCCCTCCTAATGACCTCCATCTCTTCAGACTACACCTTAACTGTCCCTCCTAAAGACCTCCATCTCTTCAGGCTACACCTTAACTGTCCCTCCTGAAGACCTCCATCTCTTCAGACTACACCTTAACTGTCCCTCCTGAAGACCTCCATCTCTTCAGGCTACACCTTAACTGTCCCTCCTGAAGACCTCCATCTCTTCAGGCTACATCTTAACTGTCCCTCCTAAAGACCTCCATCTCTTCAGGCTACACCTTAACTGTCCCTCCTGAAGACCTCCATCTCTTCAGGCTACACCTTAACTGTCCCTCCTGAAGACCTCCATCTCTTCAGGCTACACCTTAACTGTCCCTCTTGAAGACCTCCATCTCTTCAGGCTACACATTAACTGTCCCTCCTAAAGACCTCCATCTCTTCAGACTACACCTTAACTGTCCCTCCTGAAGACCTCCATCTCTTCAGGCTACACCTTAACTGTCCCTCCTGAAGACCTCCATCTCTTCAGGCTACATCTTAACTGTCCCTCCTAAAGACCTCCATCTCTTCAGGCTACACCTTAACTGTCCCTCCTGAAGACCTCCATCTCTTCAGGCTACACCTTAACTGTCCCTCCTGAAGACCTCCATCTCTTCAGGCTACATCTTAACTGTCCCTCCTGAAGACCTCCATCTCTTCAGGCTACACCTTAACTGTCCCTCCTGAAGACCTCCATCTCTTCAGGCTACACCTTAACTGTCCCTCCTGAAGACCTCCATCTCTTCAGGCTACATCTTAACTGTCCCTCCTGAAGACCCCCATCTCTTCAGGCTACACCTTAACTGTCCCTCCTAATGACCTCCATCTCTTCAGGCTACACCTTAACTGTCCCTCCTGAAGACCTCCATCTCTTCAGGCTACACCTTAACTGTCCCTCCTGAAGACCTCCATCTCTTCAGACTACACCTTAACTGTCCCTCCTAAAGACCTCCATCTCTTCAGGCTACACCTTAACTGTCCCTCCTGAAGACCTCCATCTCTTCAGACTACACCTTAACTGTCCCTCCTGAAGACCTCCATCTCTTCAGGCTACACCTTAACTGTCCCTCCTGAAGACCTCCATCTCTTCAGGCTACATCTTAACTGTCCCTCCTAAAGACCTCCATCTCTTCAGGCTACACCTTAACTGTCCCTCCTGAAGACCTCCATCTCTTCAGGCTACACCTTAACTGTCCCTACTGAAGACCTCCATCTCTTCAGGCTACACCTTAACTGTCCCTCCTGAAGACCTCCATCTCTTCAGGCTACACCTTAACTGTCCCTCTTGAAGACCTCCATCTCTTCAGGCTACACCTTAACTGTCCCTCCTAAAGACCTCCATCTCTTCAGGCTACACCTTGACTGTCCCTCCTAAAGACCTCGATCTCTCCAGACTACACCTTAACTGTCCCTCCTAAAGACCTCCATCTCTTCAGGCTACACCTTAACTGTCCCTCCTGAAGACCTCCATCTCTTCAGACTACACCTTAACTGTCCCTCCTGAAGACCTCCATCTCTTCAGGCTACACCTTAACTGTCCCTCCTGAAGACCTCCATCTCTTCAGGCTACATCTTAACTGTCCCTCCTAAAGACCTCCATCTCTTCAGGCTACACCTTAACTGTCCCTCCTGAAGACCTCCATCTCTTCAGGCTACACCTTAACTGTCCCTCCTGAAGACCTCCATCTCTTCAGGCTACACCTTAACTGTCCCTCTTGAAGACCTCCATCTCTTCAGGCTACACATTAACTGTCCCTCCTAAAGACCTCCATCTCTTCAGACTACACCTTAACTGTCCCTCCTGAAGACCTCCATCTCTTCAGGCTACACCTTAACTGTCCCTCCTGAAGACCTCCATCTCTTCAGGCTACACCTTAACTGTCCCTCCTGAAGACCTCCATCTCTTCAGGCTACACCTTAACTGTCCCTCCTGAAGACCTCCATCTCTTCAGGCTACATCTTAACTGTCCCTCCTGAAGACCTCCATCTCTTCAGGCTACACCTTAACTGTCCCTCCTGAAGACCTCCATCTCTTCAGGCTACACCTTAACTGTCCCTCCTGAAGACCTCCATCTCTTCAGGCTACACCTTAACTGTCCCTCCTAAAGACCTCCATCTCTTCAGGCTACACCTTAACTGTCCCTCCTAAAGACCTCCATCTCTTCAGGCTACACCTTAACTGTCCCTCCTAAAGACCTCCATCTCTTCAGGCTACACCTTAACTGTCCCTCTTGAAGACCTCCATCTCTTCAGGCTACACATTAACTGTCCCTCCTAAAGACCTCCATCTCTTCAGA
This sequence comes from Nansenia antarctica, assembly GCF_963989245.1. NCBI lineage: Eukaryota > Metazoa > Chordata > Actinopteri > Argentiniformes > Microstomatidae > Nansenia > Nansenia antarctica. Next base: position 1,178,502 of record NC_137687.1, read on the forward strand.
CTACACCTTAACTGTCCCTCCTGAAGACCTCCATCTCTTCAGGCTACACCTTAACTGTCCCTCCTGAAGACCTCCATCTCTTCAGGCTACATCTTAACTGTCCCTCCTAAAGACCTCCATCTCTTCAGGCTACACCTTAACTGTCCCTCCTGAAGACCTCCATCTCTTCAGGCTACACCTTAACTGTCCCTCCTAAAGACCTCCATCTCTTCAGGCTACACCTTAACTGTCCCTCCTAAAGACCCCCATCTCTTCAGACTACATCTTAACTGTCCCTCCTGAAGACCTCCATCTCTTCAGGCTACACCTTAACTGTCCCTCCTGAAGACCTCCATCTCTTCAGGCTACACCTTAACTGTCCCTCCTGAAGACCTCCATCTCTTCAGACTACACATT
>NC_137687.1:1211904-1224404 GCF_963989245.1 Nansenia antarctica
TCAAAGGATAAACCAATTGCCCAAGTCATTTTTCAGTGTTTTACATAGCCTGAAACTACAGATTGTAAGCTTTCACATGATGTGTCATACATAGAAATCGGAAAAGAATCGAAGACGACACGAGTATTTGAATGTTGGTGCACCTCAGACAGAGACTGACTGGGAGAAAAATCACTCTGCTGCAGCAACAAACGCTGCTAACAGCTAGCGGCTAACAGTGGTTTGATTGATTGATTGATTGAAAACTTTATTAGAAGATTTGCAGAAGTAGGTACATGAAAGTACATATTACATACAAGGTCAACTAACAGGATAAAAACCCAAGAAAGCCACTGGCTTATTTCAATTGGGGTCCTTGATTCTCAATTCATCGTTACATGTAAGACCGACAAAAAAACTAGTACTATCTACAAGATAATACAGACAAATAACTATTACTATCTACAAGATAAACATACATCCAACATGGGAAGAACAATACAACAAAACATAAGGTATGTACAGCGGGTAGGACAGGTGGGGACATACACCACAGGTGGGGGCGGGGGACAAAACACAAAGTATGTACAGTGGGTAGTTCGGGCAGGGGGACAGACATATAATATGTACAATGGGTAGTTCGGGCGGGGGGACAAAACAACAAGTATGTACAGTTTTTTATTTAGAGGGTCCAGTTACGGATTGCAGCCTCCTGTAAATGTTTTTTGAGAGTGGTTTTGAAGGTGGGCAGTGTTTTGCACTCCTTTAAGATTATAGGAAGGGCGTTCCACATTTTTACTGCATAGTTTGCAAACGAGTTTAACCCCTTGTTTGTGGTGCAACGCGGTTGAACGTGGTTCGTGGAGCTTCCTCTGGTATTGTATGTGTGGACGTTGTTCACTTTTTGGAAGTATGTTGACAGGTACTTGGGTGTCTTTGTGGTGTAGCGTATCTTGAAGACCAGGCCCAGTGCAAGCTGCTGCACTCTGTCAACTACTCGTAGCCAATCAAGGCTCAAAAAATGAGCAGCGGTTAGATGTGTCCTAGGGTTGAGGCCTAGCAGAAGCCTAACCAGTTTATTTTGGGCTGTCTGGAGTCTTGTTTTTTGGGCCTTTGTGGTTCTATAGTACCATGATGTTACGGCATAGTCGAAGTGACATTGAATGAGAGCTCCTGATAGGGTCCTCAGTGTGTTTTTACTGACAAGTGAGGATATCCTGTACAGGAATCTAGTTCTATGGTTAACTTTTTTGATTACTTTTGCTGCCATTTTATCTCCGGAAAGATTTGCCTCTAAGATGGAGCCCAGGTATGTAATATCCTCTTTTCTTGTGATAGTAATGTTACCCACTTTTATTTTGTAATTTACAGCCTTTCTGAGTTTAGATGGGGATCCGTATAGGATGGTTTCAGTTTTACCTAGGTGTATTGATAGTTTATTGTCAGCTAGCCAGATGCAGATTCTACTCAGTTCAGTGCTTAGCGCTTTTTCCACCTGCAATATGTCCCTGTCAGAGACCAGCAGAGCCGAGTCATCCGCGAACAGGAACAAATTGCAATCACATGCTGATGACATGTCATTCACATATATTAGGAACAGTAAAGGTCCCAATATGCTTCCTTGTGGAACGCCGCAGGTCACTGGGAGGGGGGGGGACAGTGTTCCGTTCACACTAACCACCTGTTCCCTCCCCTCTAAGTAGGATTGCATCCAGCTCACCGATGTTCTATCGAACCCAATTGCTTTCAGTTTATCTAACAATATGTGGTGATCTACTGTGTCGAAGGCCTTCTGTAGGTCCAGCATGACCATGCCGCAGTACTTGCCCGAGTCCAACTCATGGTTGATGTGGTCGTTCAAATAGAGAAGGCATGTGTCAGTGGAATGGGATGTTCTGAATCCTGATTGAAATTCATACATCAGATTTTTTTCGGTAAGGTACCTATCAACCTGTTCATAAACTATTTTTTCCATAAGTTTCGAGATGGAATTAAGAATAGAAACAGGTCGGTAGTTGCCTGGGTCTAATTTGCTTCCTTTTTTATACAGTGGGGTTACCCTTGCTATTTTAAAGTCAAGGGGGACGTGTCCCTGTTTGATGGAGAGGTTTATTATGTGGGTGATGATTGGGATAATGGAGGCAGCTGAGTCTTTTAGAAATCTGGCTGGAATATTGTCATGGCCCGTGGCCTTTTCTGAGTGTAGAGCGCCCAGTTTTTTAAACACCTCATCGTTTGACACCATGGAGAGTTTAAAATCATCTTTGCGTACACCCAGTTTATTGTAGAACGCACGGATGTGCTCTACACCATAACGCCCTGAGTGGGGTGGTAGATTGTTAACTAATTTAGTGGCTATGGTTGTAAAGAAAGTGTTTAAGCACTTAGCCACATCCAGCTTGTCTGTAAAGAGAGAATCTCCAGATTTTATGCTGATGTTTGTAGACCTGGTTTTGAGTTTTTGACTGCAACCTAGTTGGCTATTAAGTAGCTTCCAAAGGTCACGTGGTTTGTTTAAGTTTTCTTCGATTTTGTTATCGAGGTATTTTTTCTTAGCAGATTTGGTCATGGTAATTACCTGATTGCATAGTTTGTTGCATTGTTTTTTAATTTTCTCAAAGTGGTTTTTGGTACATCGCTACGAACGTCTAACTACGTTTTTATAACATCACACAACATGCTGAGAACATGAACATGCTAAAAACACATAAATAGATGAACACAGTCCTTGATTTTGAACACGTCCTAAAACAAAAGTATGTTTACAAGTAAAGTGGTTGCTTATGTAACGATGGTCAAACAGCCAAACTTCTTTCATTTAATTCGTTTATTTGACCTGCAGAGAAGACATATAGAACACAATTCTTCTCTGGTCTGCTTGTGAATCCATTGAGGTGGCGGCCATGTTCTACCACCACCGTCTATGTACATTTCACATCAGGACAATTTGTTCACAGAAAGAACACAAACTTCCCTCAAACATTACAAATAACAATTACAAACAACATGTGGAGCGACATACCTGCAGAGAAGACATATAGAACACAATTCTTCTCTGGTCTGCTTGTGAATCTGCATGTTCAAAACAACATACAATAAATGTTCTGTTTCACATCATCACAATACATCACATCATCACAATACATGTAAAAACAAACAGCACAGTACTACACCAACACCTTCACCCTACATTACAAGATTCTTCATACAAACAACAAAACACGAGGAGCATTTTACATAGCGCACATACCCATTGAGGTGGCGGCCATGTTCTGACGCACCACCGCAAGTACGGCAACAAGAGAAGGACAAAGAACGTGCAGACCTGCAGTACACCCAAACTCCAAAGGGGGGCTCCAACAACAACCAGGGCTGCTCAAAGCACGGCGAAACTCATCTACATTCACCACAGCTAAACATACATTCCCAACTCTGTTACACCCACCTCCCCTGAATTTCGCCAACCTTGAGCAGCAACTATACATTTAAATACTACTTTTTACTTTTTACACTATTACATAGGGCCGCCAAAGGACAGGACAGCCAACTTGAAAAGTATCCTATAAGGATGAAGTGGAAAGAGAGGTAAACTACCTCTCCAACCAACTACTGGCGGTAGGATGCGTTCTACACCCCACAAGACCCTATTTTCACTGTGTATTACTAGCCTTCAAGAGGCCACAACCTCTTATGAAACAATCAGAATAACGAACAAACCTATATGTCATAGGATGTCAGTGTGCACAGTGTATACATGCACTGAACTGAGCTTCGGCTTATCTAACTGTGGGAAGCCTGGAACACTGACCTGCAAACAGCTCGAATGTTTGACTTAGTGTCTTGAATAATGTCTTGTCCTGACATAGTATATATCAATCTGTCAACCGGTTTGATAAGGCGACCAAACTTGGACTTGACCTGTGTGACTGTACTAGGATGTTCACACTGTGTGACAGAAGCTAAAGTGTCAGTACGCTGTGTGTCACTAGCATCATCTGTCTGATTTGTGTTACCAGAAACATCAGTACAATCATCAGCGCTAACCACAAATCTAGAATCAGAGTTAATGGACTGATCTACCATTTGCTCCTCAGCCATCTGCTCGGGAACCCTCTGAGGGGCAAACGAGACTGAAGACACTACAGTGTTAGTAGCCTCTGTCCGTGAGTGGTCAGGGAATGGTAACTGGGTGACCCACTCCAGGGTTCTTCCCTTGGGATCCTTGGGCTCTGGAACAGTCAAGGGAACATCCCTCTCCCGAACAGCTCTTCCCCCATACTCCATGTCTTCAACCTCCCCTCCCTCACTCCCAGGACAGGAATCCACTCTCTCCGACTCGAACGCGGTTCCTCTACTCACTTCCCCAGGCAAGGAATCCTGTTCCACTTCCGACACGGACATATCACTTGGCTCATTTGATGTATGAACAGCAGACAGGGATGAAACTGGGTCAGAGATCACACTCGTATCATACACCGGCAGAAAGTTCACCAACAACAATAGATTACGGTGGACTACCTTCTCTCGTCCAGTGACAGTGTCTTGTATCCTATATGTGTGAGTCTCAGAGTTCCTATCCACCACAGTGTATACAGTAGACTCCCAACGATCAGCCACCTTTCTCTTTCCTCTCTCTCTCTTGTTCGCCAACAGCACACGGTCTCCGACGTCAATGGTGGGCCCTTTTACTCGTCTGTTGTAGAGCTCTGTGTGACGGTGCTGTTCTTTTATGACATGTTCCTGGGCTATGACCATAGCTTCTCTCAGATCCTTCGTGAGAGACATCACATACTTGTCGTAGCTGACCACAGCTGGATCATTCAGGACTGTCCGGAAGAGTATATCGACAGGGAGACGAGGAGTACGCCCAAACATCAGATAGAAAGGTGCATAGCCAGTTGACTCATGCGCTGTGCTATTGTACATGAACGTCAGAGTTTGCAAACGCCTCGGCCAGTTGATTTTTGCCTCTGGTTCAAGCGCTCGGATCATGTTACCGAGAGTTCTATTGAAACGTTCCACACTACCGTTACCCATCGGGTGATACGGGGTTGTGTGCGACTTTCTGACACCGGAGACTCTGAGCAGCTCACTCACTAGTTGACTCTCGAAGCTAGCTCCCTGGTCGCTGTGGATACGTTCTGGGAACCCAAAGACGCAGAAGAACTTGTCCCATAGAACTCTCGCCACCTGTTTGGCTGACTGATCTTTGCAGGGGAATGCCTGGGCCATTCTTGTAAAATGGTCAGTAACAACTAACACATCAACTGACTTGTTCCTTGAGTCCTCCGCTGACCAGAAATCAATGCAAACCAGCTGAAGTGGCCTGGTTGATGTGATACTCTGCAAAGGCGCCCTCGCAGCAGGTTCAACAGTCTTACTGACAATACACCGCTGGCAGTTACAGACGTAGTCTCTTACGTCTCTGTCGAGGTTGAGCCAGAAGAACCTCTGTCTGGCCAAGCCAAGACTCCTGAACTGACCTTGATGGCCAGCATGGTCATGAACACCTCTCAGAACTTCAACTTTCTTAGACTCAGGAACCACATACTGGCGGCGTTTTGACTTCACGACTTGATCCCTCGAGACTCTGTAGAGTATCCCATTGCTCACAACAAGTTTCTCCCAGTGCTTCAGGTACCTCATGACTGTGACTGATTCCTTATCTCTCTCTCTCCTGGAGGGTCTCCGATGTCTCTCCACATAGTACAAGACTCGAGAGAGAGTCCTGTCTCTGAGCTGTTCATCCCGGAGTTCCTTCTCACTGTAAGCAGGAAGTGAGTCCTGACCACCTGGGACTAACTGAGGCAAATGATGCAAGACTGCTACAGCGCGCGTTCTTGCTCCGACCTCCCACAGATCGTCATATGACTGTAGAACAACAGACACTTCATCCATCTCCATAGACTGAGCGTGGACATGCAGAGGTGATGGGACACTTTGAGCGTAACTCTCTGCCTGGCGTGGAGTGTCACCACTATCATTGGACGACCGGAAGGCGTCCTGTACAGAAGCACTCGACACATCCTGGACTTCGGAGAGGAGATTCTTGTAGGGCTCTTCAAGTAATCTGTGACTGACTCTCTGCTTGACGAAAGGCACACGACTCAAGGCATCAGCGACAACATTCTGTGGGCCTGGCACGTACTTGATGTCGAAGTTATAGCTCGCTAACTTAGCCACCCATCGTTGCTCGCAGCAGTCCAGCTTGGGCTTCGTCATGATATGAGTCAATGGATTATTGTCCGTCCAAACAGTGAAATCATGCCCCTTCAACCAATGGCTAAACTTGTCACAGACACTCCACTTCAAGGCTAGGAATTCCAACCGATGGGCTGGATAGTTTCTCTGAGACTGAGAGAGGGACTTGCTGGCGAATGCGATTGGCCTCGCTCGGTCTTCACCCTCTTGGATCTGCGACAGGACAGCACCGATGCCATCAAGGGACGCGTCCGTTGACAGCATGAAGGGACGGCTGAAATCAGGGTGAGCCAGGACAGCCGTCTCAACCAGCGCCGTTTTCAGCTTCTGGAAAGCCTGCTCCGTTTCGGGGGTCCAGTCAGTAACCTTCAACTTCCTGCTTTGTGACCTTTGTTTGGACTGTTTCACCTTCCCTTTTCTCTTCTGGCCCGTCAACAGAGAGAAGAGAGGCTTTGCAATAGCGGAGAAGCTAGGCACAAAGTGCTGGTAATAATTGATCATCCCCAAGAAAGATCTGATTCGTTTCTGTGAGGGGGTTACACCGTCCGCTTCCATCAGGTCAGCACTTGTCATCTTTGCGATGCTCTCAACTTTGCTGGGATCAGTCAACACACCGTTGTCATTAATTATGTGGCCGAGGAATTTGACGGATTTCCGGAGAAAAAAACACTTCTTGGGGGCCAATTTCAGGTTATGACCACGCAGTCTACTGAACACCATCTCCAAGCGTTCCAGAGCTGTCCTCTCATCAGGGGCGTACACCAATAAATCATCCAGATAAACCAGTAAGCTCAGATAGTTCTGGTCTCCGAAAATGCTAGTCATCATACGCATGAAGCTCCCAGGACTATTACAGAGGCCCTGCGGGAGGCGATTATACTCATACAAGCCCATAGGTGTTGTAAAGGCAGAGTACTTTCTGTCATCCTCGTGTAGTGGCATGTTATAAAACCCTGAGGTTAGATCCATAGTACTAAACAAGGAGTTACCTCCAAGTGCAGCTAAGCAGTCGGCCTGGTGAGGGAGAGGGTGAGCATCCTTCAGGGTCCTCTTGTTCAGCCAGCGAAAGTCTGTACAGATACGGAGATCTCCGTTCTTTTTCCATACAAGAACCAACGGAGATGCATATTCACTGGTTGACTTCCTGATTATATCTTTCTCCTCCATCTCACTCAGTACTTGGCGCAACTTCTGATACTGACTGGGGGGCACTCGTCTGAATGGGAGCCGGAATGGCCTGTGATCTGAGAGGTGAATGCGATGTATGAAGCCCTTTGCCTCTCCACAATCCAGGTGATGGCGTGAGAAGATGTCCTTGTAGCGCACAACCAGGTCAGCCATCTTGCTTCTACACTGTTCAGACACGTCACAGGAGTGTATGTCGAGCCCACTCAATCCCATGTACTTCAGTTCCTCATCAACAGTGCGGGCCGCATTTTCACTGGACGGGGTTACTTGACAGCAACTGAGTAGTGGGACCTCAGCAGGTCCGGTCTCATCCATGTCCTCGAGCGCAATGCAGGAGAAGACGTCGGCCAATTTAGCATTGCGTCTTACCAAGACGGGCCTGTCGGACGAGTTGATCAGCTTCAATGGAACCCATCCGTCTCCCCACAAAGGAGTAACAACTCTGGCCACCAGAACCCCTCTTGGAGCTGAGCGACACGATGTGGGCTCTGTCATCACAGCGCTACCAGGAGACACAATAGTGGACTTGGGTAGCTTGCCCCACATCAGGTACTCCCGACCAGGCTCAAGACACACGGCTGAGTTGCACCTGACTGTGCCTATCTTGTCAGGTATGACGTCACCTCGCCAACGGTTCAGACCAGCGAGCATCGAGAGAAACTGTTCAGATTCTGGATCGCCAGCAGGACAGGGCGTAGACACAGCCTTCCAGTAGCCATCACTTTGCTTATACTGCCGGAGGATATATTTAATAACATTGGTGCCTAGTATCAACTCATCATGCTGGCCTTCAACTACCAGAGTGGGAACCATAATCCTACAGCCATACACCTCCATTTCCACGTTGAAAGCTGACTCAGGCTTGACACGGCGACCACCACAGCCAACAAGCACCACATTTGAACTGAACTGGTTATGCTCTGTAGCAACTCCAACCTCTCTAAGCTTTCCCTCTGCCGTCTTACTCATTGTACAAGCCATAGACCCACTGTCTAGCATAGCATTTAGAGTCACTGTATTACCAACTGTCACAGGTGTGTAGAAAAGGCTGTCACTACCACTAATTGTATGCGTATTCTGATAAACAATATCTTCAGAGTTATCACTTGAGTTTTTGAGAGCTATATACACTGTCTCAGCACTAGATTCGTCCTCACAATGGGAGTTTACTTGGCGACCTATACTTTCTCCCTCTGAATACAGGCCACCTAGTTTCCCTGAGGCTGAGGTGCTCGGGACGACCTGGTGGGACACTCAACTTTTGTGTGACCTGGGGCTAAACAGACAAAGCACAGCTTCTCTGACATGCAGTGTGAGATGGTAGTGTGTCTACTGTCATCACAGACTCGGCAGGCCTTCTCACGGGCGCCACCCTGGTATCTTCCGCCACGAGGAGCACTGTCACGCTGCTGCACTTTCCCCATCATCTGCTCCAGCCTCTCCATAATGCGAGCAAGAATCCTGTCTTCAGATTGCTGAGTGTTCTGGGCCACAGCAGTCGCGGAGGAGTGGCACGGAAGCTGGCCTAAAGCATGGTCCTGGGAAGGAATGAGGGTAGAAGGCGGACACTGTGTGTGGTACACTGGACTATGGGCAGGAGAAGGGGGGTACTGGGTGGAACACTGCTCAGACACAGACTGAATCGAAGGCTCTGGATGAGACTGCACAGTGTGGAGGGCGGTGGCATGGCTCTTCAATGGCACAAAACTACCGGTCCTGCCAGAGGCTCTCAGCTCTCTCTGATAATTATCAATCTTCAACTGTATGTCTCGTGAGCTCCACTCCTCAATAGCCTTGCATTCCAGAATACGGGATAGTCCAGAGTCCGGGCAATGCCTGACAAACATCCGTGCTACCTCTTCACCCACGTTCTCCATCCTCCTACCTTGTCTGCGAAGGCCCTCACCAGCTACATCAGCTGCTTTGTTGATCCTCAACCAGTAGTCTACAGGGTTCTCATTGGGTCTGGGTAGAGTGGCATAGAAATCTGACAACGGGAGGCATGATGACACATCACTGAAGTACTTGAGAAGGATATCATAGATGAGATCAGGGTTCTGCTTCACATCAAGTGTCTGATCGCTTCGCAAACCAACCCTCACAACATCCTTTGCCTTACCCATCAGCCTTGCCAGTATCTCCTCAGCCTGTTCATGCATTGGACATTTCTGCTTTCTCAGATAAGCTTTAGACATGTCAATCCAGTCCTGGACTGAACACTTATCAGAACTATCATCTCGGAACATTGGTGGTTCCCTGTCTGATGTTACATTCACAGTAACGCACGGAACCTCCTGTCTAACAACATTAGGATCAGTTACAGGATCTGGAGGCGATGTGCAGTTGAGGTGTGCACTGCTCATACTACTTGAGTGAACTACACCAGCTGAAATTAACTTGGTTACAATGGACTCGCCAATCTGAGCACCTAGCTGACCCATCATGTCTGAAAGGTGATGAAGAGCTTCAGTGTCATTAACACTGGGTGTGGATGTGGGAGGAGCCTCCCCTGTAAACTGTCCGACAGCAGCACAACCTGGGTCCTGACCTGACCCTGTGCCTCTACCACTGTCAGTAAACAACTGGGAACACCCCACCTCCCTACTATTGACAGCACTGTCAATGTCTATGACAGCACTGTCTGCTCTGCTCTGACATGCCCCCCATGCACCCCTCCCCATAGGCAACACTGGACTGGCAAAAATCTCATCATTAAAACCTGGCCTCTGAGCCATAGTGGTACAGACTTGCGTTGTGTAATATTACTGAATGAAAAAAATAATAATAATAATAATGTTTAAAAAAATATATAAAGTTACAGCAGGACATAAAAACCAAAACAATCAAAGCACTTTTTAAACTGATATAATCACAGACCTCAGACTGAATGACCATTTACTATAATACTCTGACCACACTTGATCTATCACACTAAGACCTGGCATCCACGCAGCATCCACGGAGATCGGCGTTCAGCTGATCTTGAGATCGACGTGTCACGGCACCAGTGTAACGATGGTCAAACAGCCAAACTTCTTTCATTTAATTCGTTTATTTGACCTGCAGAGAAGACATATAGAACACAATTCTTCTCTGGTCTGCTTGTGAATCCATTGAGGTGGCGGCCATGTTCTACCACCACCGTCTATGTACATTTCACATCAGGACAATTTGTTCACAGAAAGAACACAAACTTCCCTCAAACATTACAAATAACAATTACAAACAACATGTGGAGCGACATACCTGCAGAGAAGACATATAGAACACAATTCTTCTCTGGTCTGCTTGTGAATCTGCATGTTCAAAACAACATACAATAAATGTTCTGTTTCACATCATCACAATACATCACATCATCACAATACATGTAAAAACAAACAGCACAGTACTACACCAACACCTTCACCCTACATTACAAGATTCTTCATACAAACAACAAAACACGAGGAGCATTTTACATAGCGCACATACCCATTGAGGTGGCGGCCATGTTCTGACGCACCACCGCAAGTACGGCAACAAGAGAAGGACAAAGAACGTGCAGACCTGCAGTACACCCAAACTCCAAAGGGGGGCTCCAACAACAACCAGGGCTGCTCAAAGCACGGCGAAACTCATCTACATTCACCACAGCTAAACATACATTCCCAACTCTGTTACACCTACCAGTATGTTCAGTAGCCTACAGCAAACGAGAACAGTGAATCCAATCCAGAAATTATAAGTATGTAGTGATCGTTAAACTGTTGTTTGTTATATCGAGTGGGTACTTTAAAACTTCAAGTTGGTGTTATGAAAAAATACGAATAGGTATAGCATAGCATAGAGTACAGCACAGTGTTTTATTTGTATAGTATAGTATAGGGGATAGTGTACATAGCCTTTATTTATGTAAACCAGCTCTTTTCCCTTCTTGTTTTTAGTTTTTTTTCCTAGCACCAGGGGAGCCCCCCCTCCCAAATTTCGTTGTATGGTACCTGTACTATATCAATGACAATAAAGACCATTCATTCATTCATTCATTCATTCATATTGTTGACAATTTCCCTTTCCGAGCCCTTTGAGTCAGCGGCTGGTTCGCACATTTAGCCAGCTCCCTATATCCACGTGGGGCCGTTGCCATGGAAACATGAATGCTGTTTCCTGATAGGCTGAAGACGTTCTATAGAATCTGGACGTTTTGCTGCAACTGAACGTGTCGGCGCTTGGTTGCGGCGCTTATGGACACTGGCCCCGTGGCCGCGCAAAGCGGGACATCTGGTCACTTATCGGCCCCGAATGGTATCGGCCCAGCCGCCCAGAACGGTATCGGCTTGCAAGTACTACCACGACTGAACACCGGCCCAGACCGGCCCACCGGGAAAACTCCAGATCCTCCCGATTAGCCACCCCGGGCCTGGCAGTGGGGGTTTACTCACCCAATCCATTGCGTTGCGGTATGTACTAGCGAGTTTGTGTTGTGATTCTGAACAATGTTGAAACATAGTTCCGGAACATTCTGATTGTTTGCCGTGGTTACATGCGGACCACATGACGCACACACGCACACTCACGTTCATGTAATATTTCATGTATCTGTAACCAATAAGAGTGCTGAAGTAGTAAAAATAAAATCAGACATAAATACACCCCACCCCCCCTACCCCCCACCCCCACCATGAACCTCGACCTCAATCATGTTGTTATGGGGTTAATAATGAGAGACACAGAGTCGGCCGCTGACATAGAAAATAATTTATTTCTCATGTGCAACGGAAAAAGGATTGAAACAGAAACAGGAGGGAGGGAGGGAGGGGATGAGGGAGGAAGGGAGGGAGGGAGGGGATGAGGGAGGGAGGGGAGGGAGGGAGGGAGGGAGGGAGGGGATGAGGGAGGGAGGGGATGAGGGAGGGAGGGAGGGGAGGGAGGGAGGGAGAGAGGGGATGAGGGAGGGAGGGAGGGAGGGAATGAGAGAGGGAGGAAGGGGGGGAGGGAGGGAGGGAGGCAGGGAGGGAGGGGGGGAGGGAGGGAGGGGGGGAGGGAGGGAGGAAGGGAGGAGGCCGTGATGGAGGCTCTTCCCTATAGGGTCTCATCAGAAATCCACCTTCTCGCCCGTGAAACGACTCACTGTATCATCTTTACAACTGGAG
>NC_137687.1:1229404-1234404 GCF_963989245.1 Nansenia antarctica
CACAGAGAGACACACACACACACACACACAGAGACACACACACCACAGAGAGACACACACACACACACACACACACAGAGACACACACCACCACAGAGAGAGACACACCACCACAGAGAGACACACACACACACACCACCACAGAGAGACACACACACACACACACACCACAGAGAGAGAGACACACACACCACAGAGAGACACACACCACCACAGAGAGACACACACCACAGAGAGACACACACACACACACACACACCACATAGAGACACACACACACACACACACACACCACAGAGAGACACACACACACACACACACCACATAGAGACACACACACACACACACACACACACACCACAGAGAGACACACACACACACAGAGAGACACACACACCACAGAGAGAGACACACCACCACAGAGAGACACACCACCACAGAGAGACACACACACACAGAGAGACACACACCACCACAGAGAGACACACACACACAGAGAGAGACACACCACCACAGAGAGACACACACCACCACAGAGAGACACACACACCACAGAGAGAGACACACACACACACACACCACAGAGAGCGATACACCACCACGTAGAGACACACACACACACCACCATGTAGAGACACACACACACCACAGAGAGAGACACACACACACACACACACCACAGAGAGACACACACACACACACACCACCACAGAGAGCGATACACCACCACGTAGAGACACACACACACCACCATGTAGAGACACACACACACACACACCACAGAGGGAGAGACACACACACACACACACACACCACAGAGAGACACACACACACACAGAGAGACACACACCACAGAGAGACACACACACACACAGAGAGACACACACCACAGAGAGACACACACCACCACAGAGAGAGACACACACACACACACACCACCACAGAGAGCGATACACCACCACGTAGAGACACACACACACCACCATGTAGAGACACACACACACACACACCACAGAGGGAGAGACACACACACACACACACACACACACACACACACACACCACAGAGAGACACACACACACACAGAGAGACACACACCACAGAGAGACACACACACACACAGAGACACACACACACACACACACATACACACACACACACACACACACACACACACACACCACAGAGAAACACACACTGTAGCCCATAACTGTATACTACATCGTCACCTAGCACTACCATTCTTGTTCTATTTATATCATGCCCTTATATTAGCCTACTACTATATGCACTTCTGGTTGGATGCTAAGCTGCATTTCGTTGTATAGTCTTTAATGTAATCTAATGTAATCTAATTACAACAAAGACAGTGCGTGATCTTAGAATGATAAGGTTCTATCTCCGTTTAGAATGATAAGGTTCTATCTCTGTTTATAATGATAAGGTTCTATCTCCGTTTAGAATGATAAGGTTCTATCTTCGTTTAGGACAGTTCAGAGATATTGAGCGTCAACGTTTTTACATTCCATTATGTTTTGTAAGATGGAACCTTTGTATTTTATTAATTACTAACTAAAAAATGTCAAAATTTAAAAAAATAACACCACACAGGCGTTAATAAACACCTAATGGATCAGATTATGTAAAAAACAAGATTTTCACCAAAAATGGAGATAGAACCTTATAATTCTAACGTCACGAGTTGTGATTGCGGGTGGTTTCTGAGGGAGGGGGGGGGGGGGGGGGTACTCACTGAGTAAGGCTGGGTTGCTGAAGCGCCAGGCGTCGTTATACGAGGTGTACTGAGGGTGGGAGTACGGGTGTCCTGAAAAGTCCCCTCCTGAAAACGAACACAAACACAAACATCAGCGACATCAGAAACACTCTATATATAGAAGTTATATATCCTTACAGGTCAAGATATATATATATATATATATGACAGTTGGTTATATATCCTCGTAGGTCAACAACAATGAACATATTCTTTCGGCGGAAAAGAAAAGAAAAGGAAAAAAAAAGAAGAACCGAAAGATATTTCACGGTGTTTTGCGTTGCTAACACTTGTGTGTGCTTGCTGGGCTGGGCTCACGTCCCAACGAACACACATAAACGACACTATTCAACAACCAAGTCCCCCAGACATTTCCTTCTCGCTGGTCCGTTTAAAAGCCCTCCTGCAATCCTCCTCTCTTCTCTCTCTCTCCCTAGGATGAATTCATCGTTTCTCTTTAATCCTCTGGTAGTTTTGGGAGATTTCCCCCCCCATTCTTTCTTTCTTTTGGGGCGTGGGGGTGTGTGTGTGGGGGGGGTGTATGACTTCAGAGGGACCCTATTCTTTCTTTTTTTCCCTTTTTTTTGCCATTAACTGACGATGCCTCGCTTCAAAAGTCCTTAATGGATTCCCCCTGCCCATCACCCTGGCCTTTCTCCTCCACTGTAAGGGTCCTGGGTGGGAGGGCGGTGGGGGGGTTTTGGGGGGGGCCAGGGCAGTGAGCAAGGCTGTGGGTCCCTCCACGTTTCATTCTTTTACGAGACAATAAAAGGCAGAGGTTTATATGGAGCTGGCTGAGGGATGGCCTCTGCTTTAACAGTGTTTGGGCCCCGTCACTAAATCTCTGTCCGACGCTTCTGGATGAACGGAGGAGGGGAGAGGAAAAAAACTACAGCACAAGGATTAAGAACGTGTGCGTGTGCGTGTGTGTGTGTGTGTGTGTGTGTGATTCATAAGAGGAAATATTTGGTGAACACATATCCGATGAACGGTTTAAAGACACGTTCGCTCAGCGGTGTGGGAGAATCTCGGAGGTTTGTTTGTTTTGACCTTAACCGGTTTCAACTGTTACCAACCGACACGCTGTGTTTGCTGTTCAACTGCCAGACCATCATATTGTTTTACGTTGTTCGGGGAGAGGTCAGTAGAGTAGCCACACACACACACACACACACACACACACACACACACACACACCCACACACACACACACACACACACACACACAGGCACACCCCCCACACACACACACACACACACACACACACACAGGCACAGGCACATACACACACACACACACACACAGACACCCCACACACACACACACACACACACAGACACCCCCCCCACACACACACACACACACAGACACCCCCCCCACACACACACACACACACAGACACACTCACCCCCCCCCCCCCCCCCACACACACACACACACACACACAGACATCCGCCCCCCCCACCCCCCCCCCACACACACACACACAGCATCCTCAGTGCTGACCCTGTAACCCGAGCGTCGCCCTGAGAGAGATAGTGATTTAAATATTTACAGGCCCTCCACGCCCGCTGTGTTCTGACCCTTAACTGTTCTGTTTGATCCTCGACCCAGAGGGTTAAACAAGATACGCTCTGCAGCACCTGGGTGTCCAGGGAGGGGAGGAGAGGAGAGAGGGAGAGAGAGAGGGAGAAAGGGCAGAGAGAGAGGGAGAGAGAGAGGGAGGGCAGGGGGGGAGAGAGAGATGGAGAGAGAGGGAGAGAGAGGGCAGAGGAGAGGAGAGAGAAAGAGAGAGAGAGGGAGAGAGAGGAGAGAGAGAGAGAGAGAGGGAGAGAGAGAGAGAGGGAGAGAGAGAGGAGAGGAGAGAGAGAGAGGAGAGGAGAGGAGCGAGAGAGAGAGAGAGAGGGCAGAGAGAGAGGGGGGGAGAGAGAGAGAGGGAGAGAGAGAGGGCAGAGGAGAGGAGAGAAAGAGAGAGAGAGAGAGAGGGGGGGAGAGCTGTGTTTATCGACGGAGGCGGTGTGAGAGTGTTACGTGGCCGTGGCGAGGGTAATGAGTGTTGGGACCTGAGAGGAGCTGAGAGGAAAAACTAACAACTAAAAGAGTAAGGGGATGGATGCGTACCGGGGACCATGCCAGCGAGGGTGGAGGTGGCGTAGCTGCCCTGCCCGGTGGGGGGTACGTGGGGGGGGTAGCCCGGCAGGGTGGTGCTGCTCATGTCTCGACCTGCAACACAGGAGGACAACATTGAAGAAAACACTGGCAGAAGCCAAAGGTCAAAGGTCAAAGGCATACAATTGTTTAAATGGCACAGCTATACACAAAAGGGAAGTGTTTCACTCATATTCTGGTTATATACGTATATAAACACCTCAAAACAGTTTGGAAACGTTATTTCGGTCGATTATTCCTCCCCTTTAATAATACCAATTGGTATTGGTTGGAAAGCCTGATTAGTTACCTTTACAACGAGGTACAACTTGTAAGGATCGTGCATTCGTGGAATGAGCAACACAGCTAAACGTGTGGGTAGCAACACAGCTAAACGTGTGGGTAGCAACACAGCTAAACGTGTGGGTAGCAACACAGCTAAACGTGTGGGTAGCAACACAGCTAAACGTGTGGGTAGCAACCAGTGTTGCCACAGTTACTTTGAAAAAGTATTCTGATTACTGATTACTGATTACTCCTTTAAAAAGTAATCTAGTTACTTTACTGATTACTTGATTTTAAAAGTAACTAAGTTAGATTACTAGTTACTTTTTTAGTTACTATTGGCAGCTGCCTAGGCACCCGACCCCCCCGCAACATAAAAATGAAAACTGGTTTTGCCAAAACTCACTTTATTTTAACAGTAACTTAAATTACATAATTAAACTTTAAACAATAACTTAAAACAACAAAATAAAGAGTCTTTCTTTGCCTCCCTCTCAGTATATAGATGGATGTAGGCAGGTTGTGATAGGCCAGACACGGATGAATAGATGGATGTAGCACGGTTGTGATAGGCCAGACACGGATGAATAGATTGATGTAGCACGATTGTGATAGGCCAGACACGGATTAATAGATGGATGTAGCACGGTTGTGATAGGCCAGACATGGATGAATAGATGGATGTAGCACGGTTGTGATAGGCCAGACACGGATGAATAGATGGATGTAGGCAGGTTGTGTAGGCTACGCTTCTGTTTACACTGTGCAATCAGCGTGGTGATACACGTGAGC
>NC_137687.1:1243444-1255944 GCF_963989245.1 Nansenia antarctica
CCCTACACCTCCCTACACCCTCCTACACCTCCCTACACCTCCCTACACCCTCCTACACCTCCTACACCTCCCTACACCCTCCTACACCTCCCTACACCTCCCTACACCTCCCTACACCTCCCTACACCCTCCTACACCTCCCTACAACCTCCCTACACCTCCCTACACCCTCCTACACCCTCCTACACCTCCCTACACCTCCCTACACCCTCCTACACCTCCCTACACCTCCCTACACCTCCCTACACCTCCCTACACCTCCCTACAACTCCCTACACCCTCCTACACCTCCCTACACCTCCCTACACCTCCCTACACCCTCCTACACCTCCCTACACTCCCTACACCTCCCTACACCTCCCTACACCTCCCTACACCCTCCTACACCTCCCTACACCCTCCTACACCCTCCTACACCCCCCTACACCTCCCTACACCCTCCTACACCCTCCTACACCCTCCTACACCTCCCTACACCTCCCTACACCCTCCTACACCCTCATACACCCTCCTACACCCTCCTATACCCTCCTACACCCTCCTACACCCTCCTACACCCTCCTACACCTCCCTACACCTCCCTACACCTCCCTACACCCTCCTACACCTCCCTACACCTCCCTACACCTCCCTACACCTCCCTACACCCTCCTACACCTCCCTACACCTCCCTACACCTCCCTACACCTCCCTACACCTCCCTACACCCTCCTACACCTCCCTACACCTCCCTACACCTCCCTACACCTCCCTACACCTCCCTACACCCTCCTACACCTCCCTACACCCTCCTACACCCTCCTACACCTCCCTACACCCTCCTACACCCCCCTACACCTCCCTACACCCTCCTACACCCTCCTACACCTCCCTACACCTCCCTACACCTCCCTACACCCTCCTACACCCTCCTACACCCTCCTACACCCTCCTATACCCTCCTACACCCTCCTACACCCTCCTACACCTCCCTACACCTCCCTACACCTCCCTACACCTCCCTACACCTCCCTACACCCTCCTACACCTCCCTACACCTCCCTACACCTCCCTACACCTCCCTACCCCCCCCCCACAGCAGTAGCATGTGCTAGCGTAGCATGTATCACTCCTGCATGTCTGTCCTCCTCTGTCCCTTTTGGGGGTCCCCCCTGTATCCCCTCATAACCCTGGTCCTGTCACAAATAACCAATCTGGGGTATTAGAGGGGGGCAATCTCACCTCAGGGGTGTGTGAGTGCCCCCCCCCCCACACACACACACAGCATGATTCTGGTGGTTGGAAATATGATATAAAGTCCCCACAGTGTTAAGATGTGATATGGTGGAGGGGTGGGGGGAGGGGGGGGGAGGGGGGGGGAGGGGGGGGGAAGTCTTCATTGCACTTTGGACCGAATGATCTCGCAAACAAAGCATGAAATCACATCAATTCACCTCAATGATGGGCTTCACTGCTTCTCTACCTGCCGTCCTCGAATAATCTCCCCCCCCCACTCCCCCCTCCTTCTTACCCCACCCCCCCCTCCTTCACTCCCCCCCTCCTCCTTCATTCAGCCAGTCCCAGGGTGCCTCTCTCTCTCCTCTTCATTCTCTCTTCATCTCTCCCTCTAACCCTCCCCTTCATTCCTCTCATTTTCCCTCCTCGTTCCCTCTCCTCCCCTCTCTCATCTCTTACTCATTCTATCCTCTCCTCCCCTCTCCCGTCCTACCCTCCCTCCCTCCCTCCCTCCCTCCCTCCCTCCCTCCCTCCCTCCCTCCCTCCCTCCCTCTCTCTTATTCTCGGCCGTCTCCCCCTGCTCTCTCTTTCTCTCTCTCTTTCACTACTTCTCTCTCTCTATATCATGTCTCAGATGACTCTGCCCCCCCTCCCCCTTCCCCTTTCTCCCTCTCTCTCTCTCTATCAGGTCTCACTCTGGGCCCTCTCCCCCTCCTACTCTCTCTCTCCTGCTCCCTCTCCCTCTCCCTCCCTCTCTCCCTCTCTATGATGTCTCTGGACCCTAGGCCATCTCAGATCAGTCACAGGAGGCCCAGTGTCGTTGCGGATCAGGCCTTTCTATTGATTGGGACTTGAGGATGGAGAAGTATAGGCTAGTAGGGGGGACGTGGTGGACGAGAGAACAGATGCAAATGGTCGGCTATAAATTACATGTGACAGGAAAGCGATAGTGTCTTATTGCCCCTCGCCCGGTTCCACCCGCAACATCTGACGTGTTTTTTAATCTGCGGCGCATTTTTTGAGAAACGGCATCTGTCACAATAATCTGAAAGACTGTAGAGAGGCCCCGCGGCCGCCGCGCCGCTCGAGAGGGGAATTACGCATGACATCTTGTTACCAACCGTAGGATCTCCCAGATCATATTCGATCAGTGAGTGCGTTTAAGGGATTATAGTAATTTAGTCGATGGGAGATTACCGCTACAGTGGGATATATTGCGGTGTTACTCTCTCTCTCACTCTCTCTCTCGCTCTCTTTCTCTCTCGTACAGCGAAAGGGTCACAGTCACACATGATTACAGCGCAGAATTAATCTGCAAAGAACAAGGTTTCTTGATGTAGGACTGAAACCCTGTGAGAACTAAGTCCCCCCCCCCCCCGCTACCGTAACGTCCCTTTTAGCCAAGACGATGTTAATCCAAAGCACATCCGACGTTCCGTATACGTGTGGACACATGCGTATACACGCGTACACTAGTCTGCTGTAGCCGGCGACGGACGTGGTGTGTTTGGAGTCAGGCAGCGACGGGTTAACAGCCCCAGGGGTAAAATGTACAGGAGAGCTTTTTTTTCCCCTTCTGCTCTGTATCTCATGTGTCCTCTATCCCCTCTCTCCTTCAGACTGCGACAAAAGGCCTCGCAGCCTCCTCCTGAGAAAAACACACATCAATATTTTATTTGAATTTCTTTTTTTTTTAACATCTCACCACAACAGTTATCTGACCCCATGACTCGGGGGGGGGGGGGGAGAAAGCCTCGTAAATTCAAGGACTTTATTTTCGGATCCATGTTCTCTGATATTGAATAAGCAATTTGTGTGGGTGAATTAATGACGTTGGCGCTTGTGTGGTGGTTGTTGTTGTGAGGAGGGGAAATAAATAAATATATAATTCCCCAAAGAAATATTAAAATGTGGATCGATACGGTTTGAAAGCCGCTTAGGAGCCTCGGGCCTGCCTGCCTGCTGGGACGGTGGGTGGCGCCTGCTATTGCTACAACACAAAGTGCAACCTAGCCTCTGTGTAATCTTTAATAATTCATGTGGGAAAAATGTGTTTAAAGCCAGGACATCCTCTTTTGTCGACAGAGCAGAGGTCAACTCTTTAACCACAGAAGCCACGGGGGTCTTTCTCTCTCTCCTCTCTCTCTCTCTCTCTCTCTCTCTCTCTCTCTCTCTCTCTCACTTTCTCTCTCTCTCACTCTCTATCTCTCTCTCTCTCTCTTTCTCTCTCTCTCACTCTCTATCTCTCTCTCTCTCTCTTTCTCTCTCTCTCACTCTCTCTCTCTCTCTCTCTCACTCTCTATCTCTCTCTCTCTCTTTCTCTTTCTCGCCACATCTTTCCACTTTCTCCACCTCTCACTTCTTCCACTGTTACTCCTCAAGGTGAATTCCATCCCCAATTCTTAAAACTTAAAGTCCTTTTGAAAATGAAATTAACCGCGTTTGTTTTCACTGAAAAGCATTTGATCCCACAGCGCGGGAGTATAATCATGCTGTATGAAACCAACACATATGAACACAGCTGATTCGCCTCTGATCAGGGCCGTTTTCTATTAACACACACAAAACAAATGTTGTGTAAATTAGATTCAACTGTATTATCATCGCACAGAGTACAAGTACTTAAACAAAATGCAGTTTAGTATGTAACCAGAACGTGACAATAGTGGTATAGTGCACAACTGACAGGTACATTACAGTGATAATGACTATAAAGTGAATATACATGAGTATGTACAGTTATGAAAAATATACGTCCAGTTATTAAGTCAATAGCCTATCAATATGATATGTACAATTATGAAATGATAAGTACAATATGATATGTACAGAGTAAGGGGCAATAGGTAAGGCAATTAGGTGGAATAGTGCACAAGACGTGATAAACCTCTCCATATCTCTGTGAGACACATGCCTCTACCCCAACACTGAGCCTGCCACCCCGCTCTATCTGTTTCATTCGACACGCATCAACCGGTCTGAATGTAATCACAAGTTAGTACGTTAGCAGTGTTTTCATTTCTGTCGATGACCATTAAGAATTGGACACATGTTTGGCGACCTGGTCAAATCTCCCTGAAGACAATGATTATCTGATGTTTGTCCCCCTCCCACCCCCCCACCCCTCTCTCTCTCCCTCTCTCTCTCTCTCTCTCTCTCTCTCTCTCTCTCTCTCTCTCTCTCTCTCTCTCTGTCTCTCTCTCTCTCTCTCTCTCTCTATCTCTCTCTCTCTCTCTATGTCTCTCTCCGTTTAATTTCGTTCTCTTTCTGTTGTTCGTGTGTTCTGATCTCTCTTCAGCTCATTAAAGCGTAATGCTGATGGCCAACTCTATGGAACAGTGGCTTCTAACCAAAGTTCATTTACTGACAGGTACCCACAGGTATAGGGCCTTTTTCACCCTGCCTAGCTTCACTACTTCCCGCTGTTTTTTTTTCAAACCTTCCGCCATCTAAAGACACTTTGTCTAAAGATACTTTGTCTAAAGATACTTTGTCCAGCACCTGGGTCGTTCACTGTGAAAGGTGAAGGTGTACAATGACTATTACTGTGCTGCCGGGAGCGAGTTTGGACAATACTCAATCTAAACCTCTCAGTAGCGCGTCTGTTCTCAGGCCTTCTCGGTTGAGAAAAAGAACCCTTCGTGTGTTGCTTTTTAAACGGACATCGTTGACTATACTGAATCCAATAATCACACTGATCCAAATGTTTGTTGCTAAACTGTAGATGATAGTATTATTATTAATAATAATAGTAATACAAATAATAATCGTAATTATTATTATTAATAAGAATACTAGTAGTAACAATAGCGTCATTATATTGTTATTACAGTTGTATATAGAGTATTAACTAGACAATAATCATCATAATAATAATAATAATAATAATAATTTGGAATTAATCTAAATATTCATAATTGTTGGAGTACTGACAGAATCCTCGGAACGTTCTAGTGTTCTGTGTTCTAAAATGTGCTTAACAATTCTACATTAGAGTTCCCCCCTGGCAGAGCCGCGGTGACCCGGCGGGGCGTGTTTACTGCGGGTCCCAGGCCGCCTCCGGGTGACCACAGAGCGGCTGGCTGGCAGCGGAGACCCGGCCTGTCCGTCGCAGTGTGGTGGTCCGCGTATTGAGCCACTTCGCCGGGATATTTCCCTCTGCCGCCAGATCTGGTTACGCAGATATCCACTCTCTATCGAGCGGGTTTTTATCATCGAGACAGATGTGGTTTTTCGTGGCCTCGGCCCCGAGTTTGTCTGTTGACGGGTGGCGCGGGATTGAATTCCACTTTTAAGACCACCGTGGACCACCGTGGACGGGGCGAGTTGAAATAAGCCTTTTGCAATTAGGAACATTGTAGGCCCACACTGACTTGGCCTGTCTGTCCCCCCAAACCCAGATATGAGCCATAGCGAAGCTGTTATACCAGAGGATCATTACGCATCATGTGTGTTTCTACCTCAAGTCAACTAAACATAACGTTCACACGATGACTACTGCAGCCCAGATCTGTACAGCGATACTCAGTTGAAGAGAGAATAATTGGCTTCTACCCACTAAAAACCCGTTGGCCTAGACGTGTAAATAAGAAGATAGTCGAGTGTATATAGTCCAAGTCAATGCACTTTGAAATTATATAATAATAATAATAATAATAATAATAATAATAATAACCTTTACATTTGTATATCACTTTTCCAGTTTTCCTGCAAACGTTGCAGCTGCTCAAAGTGCTTAAATCATTATATAATCATCATTTAATCAATACAGTCACTTCAAGGCAATATTAAAAACATGTTTTTTTTTCTTGACTTGATCATGTTTGCTGAGATGATGATCGAGCTATGTAGTCCAAGACGATGTACTTTTAAATGATATAACAGACATTGAAGCCATTGAAGGACATTGACGTTATTGGGTGGTTCTGTTACCTGTTGATGGACGAGACGCTGGGCACCGTGTCGTTGTCGCAGACGGCCTCGGCCAGGAGTCTGTCCCGGATCTCCCAGGCGAACATCGTGGGGTTCTGACGCTTGTAGTCCGCGATTTTATCCACTACTTTGGGAGTCGCGACCTTTGGTTTGGACCCCCCAATAACTCCAGGCTTAATACTGCCGGTCTCGTAGTACCTGGGGGGACAGAAGGATACATGTGGTTTTGAATGATCAGAAATGAGATAAACGGGTGGATATTGTTGTCATGTTTATTATTATTATAGCTGAGGTTTAATTAGCTTGATGTCGAATAGCTCCGTGTTGCATTCAGAGTTAACGGTGCTGTAATCAGGGTGCGAAATAAGAGGGAGCTCGGGGAGCTATAGCTCCCCTAGTGGTGACATGAGCTCCCCTGGAAACATGGTTTGTGAAATTTTGGGGGAGCTCTAAAATATTCCAAATTGCGATGGATTTATTCCAAGTTGTGACGGATTTTACCTGGTGTAATATGATTTGTAGAGGCATACAATCTATTTTGATGTTGGTATTAGGTATATAAATGATATATAATAGCCTATATAGCCTACAAATAGGCCTTTTTTGGCTACAACTATGCGACAGTAACTTGCAGCGGGGTGCACTGACGCTGAACCCCTCATAGTGTTAAGTAGGTGGACAATGCGTGGTGCTGAAATAGCCGACATGCGGTGTGTGGTTTGAAAAAAGTAACGCCAGCTCAGTAAATAATTCAAACTTAATGTTTACTTATAGGCTATGTGAATGTGACTGCACCACACATGTGAACAGTAACAAAGCAAATGCAGTTTAATTTTATGAAAAACATTGACAACTAAATCGGCGCAAAAAAAAAAAAAAGAAGCTGAATCCGCTCAGCCTATATGCTCATGAAAAACATTTAATGACAGAGCAAACACGCTACATTACTAGGGATAATAATTACAATGAGCCATTCATTAAAAATAGAAAAAATAATATTAGGCTATTAAATCTCAGTTAATGAGAAAACTGGCATCTCCCATCGGTCACTATTTGTTGGCTATCTGGTGATATGGACGTCTTTGAGTGTCTAGAAAAGCGCCTAATGTATTATTATTATTTATTATTATTATGGACGTCACTTTAATCCGGCAGTTCTCAAGGTTTTTATGCACCAATCGATTCCTCTAGTCCGTCTTTATCGCATTCATTGATGAAAAGGACAACTCGCATGTATAGGTGGAAGGGAACATTCATTGTGAGCACGGAAAATGTGAGTCTCTCACAACGGCTTTGCACCAGGTAGGATGAACGCATAGTTCGCTGTCCATTCCTGTTTAAATGCCCTGTTTTCACCATCAACTTTCCTCTTTAGACCTTTGGAGAGTGACATTATGTTTCTCTTGCTAGCTAGCAGGTTAAATGTTTAGCTAACTTCACCCGGCACCAAACAACCAATCCAATAATAATGTGACCTTGTAAGTCTGGGAGGAGGGGGGAATCATTATCAGAATAAAACTATGTTAAATAATTATTAGAATAAGTTAGGCTGCGCTACATCGTCAGTCCACACATGTATTATACAAAACTATGGAAAAGGGTGAAACTAGGGTGAGAATCACAACACAAACTCGCTAGTCAAGCCAAAATACAGCAGCGAAATGGATTGGACTGCTACCTAGTTAACTAGAACACTACTTTGTTACCTAGTTAACTAGAACACTACTTTACATTGTTACCTAGTTAACTAGAACACTACTTTACATTGTTACCTAGTTAACTAGAACACTACTTTACATTGTTACCTAGTTAACTAGAACACTACTTTACATTGTTACCTAGTTAACTAGAACACTACTTTACATTGTTACCTAGTTAACTAGAACACTACTGTACATTGTTACCTAGTTAACTACAACACTACTTTACATTGTTACCTAGTTAACCAGAACACTACTGTACAATTGTTACCTAGTTAACTAGAACACTAGTGTACATTGTTTAGCAGCAGTGGCGGACTGGCCACCGGGCAAGCCTGGCAAATGCCAGGAGGGCCGCGAGACTCTGGGCCGCTCAGAATGTATTATATAAAAAAAATATATATTTGTAATTTTGTCTCTAGTGATTTTCATTGAAAATAACTTATTTCAGCAGACCGCGGCCCAAAACATTTGATATCGGCCGGGCCATCCACGCAGTTCTGCATCGCGGATGCCCAGGGCCCTAAACCAATAGGAGCAGAGCTCCCCAATGGGGCGGAGCTCCACGATCTAGAAGGATAGTTATGGTAAACCAATAGGAGCAGAGCTTTAGGTAGCGGGGTAAACCAATAGGAGCAGAGCTTTAGGTAGCGGGGTAAACCAATAGGAGCAGAGCTCCCCTATGGGGCGGAGCTCCACTCATATAACTGGAGTATATCTCCATAACTATCGTAGTCAGTTCTATATCGCCAGTGGACACGCACCTCATGTCATCATTCCGTTTATAACAGCAGTTAACGTTACACTGCTTTCATTTTCAGAATGGGGGAATTTGATGAGAGCGATGCAGTTAATGTGCAACAACTGGATGCAGGGAGCAAGTGTAGTTGGGAGTAGGAATGCACCGAAATTCGCATGTATTGGGCCGAAAATAGCACAAAAAAGTACATTCGGTGTAAAAAGGCTATTGAAAGAGATATTGACTGATGACTGCCTACTGATAATACATATTTACAGCAAACATGTCGGTAGTTTGGCATCTGTCCTCTGACTTTTTATGTTAACAATCCGTGTTGCGTGTTGCGTTTGGAAATAGGGCTGTTGTGTCGCAAATGCCAGGGCTGTTTTTTGATCCCAGTCCGCCCCTGTTTAGCAGGCTCACAAAACAAGCCGTGTTAGTTGACTAGCGATGTGTCATTGATTTTCGACAACGCGGAAATGTGTTCACATTTTCCGAAAGAAAAGTCAAAGCATTAGAACGTAGAACAGAAAATCGCACGCGCGCTTTGCGCACGCAAAGCCACCGGCCCCGATTTGGCCTGAATGATTTTTTCCGTTAGGAGCTTTTTTTTTTTTTTTGCTTTAATCCCTGGGCTCCCCCGCACACCGTGATTTAATTCGCACACTGGCTGTAATGTGTTGTAATTATGTAATTATATTCACATGTTGCGGGTTATTGCAGGAGTAGAGAGATGTCGAGAGGCCTAAACATGTTTTTTTTTTTTTTATCGGTGTCTTCATGAGAATCAGAATTCACACAAACGTTAGTTTAAAGGTTACTGAATCAAGGTTTCTCCGCTTTCGAAGTCTAGAGCGTTTGGTTTCTCTAAAAACATCTAAAATCAAGTCATGTTATAATAATAATCATCTTTGATCATAGTATGCTCGTATTCCCCACCACTCCTCTTCAACAGAACTATAGTGAAAATAATAATTTTAATAATTCAGTGTAAAGGTCTAGAAAGTTAGACTCTTTTCACCAACCCTAACAAGCACGAACTAGTCGCATGCACGCGCACTCCACCAATAGACATGCCACCACGTGTATAAAACAATAAACAAATACGTGTTTGATGTTTGTGACAAACATTCCAAGTGCAATAAAATAAAAATACCTCTTAAAATCCTTCTGATAGCTGAAAAAATATTTCAAGACATTATCCCTCTACAAGATTTATTCCCAAAAGAAAGAAAAACGATATTGAATCCTGAGCAGAAAGAAAGCTACATGATAACCCCCCAAACGCTTCTTTCTTACATGCCATCTGATGTAAATGACATCTCTCTGTGAGGAGTCTATTCTAGATGACCTCGTCTGGTGCGAGGGGGGGGGGGGGTTAGGGGGGGGTTAATCTAAAGCCAATTGAGGTTCAATCGATTTAAAAACGTCCACACAGAATTCCTGTAGGCCGATTCTAGCAACAACAAAAAAAAGACCTAATATTACCGATGACTGTGGCTGAAATAGAGCTCGAGCAAGCACGCAAAGACCTAGGTTCTAGGCCCTGGACAATCTAGACAATTTGATGGCAGCTACTAGATTGAAATCAAGTGAAATACTGAAACACAACTGTGAACATTTCAAACCTGCAAACTGCGACACTTTAAATGAATGTGCAATAACACTATGTGCAATATGACAACCCTCGGGTACATAAGGTTCAGAGATAGGAAATGTTAGAATAGGTATAGCATAGCATAGAGTACAGCACAGTGTTTTATTTGTATAGTATAGTATAGTGGATAGTGTACATAGCCTTTATTTATGTAAACCAGCTCTTTTCCCTTCTTGTTTTTAGTCTTTTTTCCTAGCACCAGGGGAGCCCCCCCTCCCAAATTTCGTTGTATGGTACATTGGTACCTGTACTATATCAATGACAATAAAGACCATTCATTCATTCATTCATTCATTCATGCATCGCATATGCCACGAGATGTATGTCTGTATTAAGCTCTCTGGCGACTCTCTCTCCCTCTTACCTGCCGAGGATTTTGCTGACGCACCCGTGGCTGACCCTTAGCTGCCGGGAGATGTCACACGGCCTGACCCCCTGGTGCGCCAGCTCCACGATCCTCTGCCTCACGACGTCGGGGAGGGGTCTGCCGTTCACAAACACCCCGCCGAGCTGGTTCACACCCCCGTGCCCTATGTGGGACACAGCGGCGAGACACAGGGAAACATAACATTACATACATACAGAAGACACGGCACGGGCACACACACACACACACACACACACACACACACACACACACACACACACAGACACAGACACAGACACACACACACACACACACACACACAAACACCATCTAAACACATTGGCACCTCGACGAATTACGCGGGTCTGTGGGGACGCGCGCACGCACGCGCGCACGGACACACACACACACACACACACACACACACACACACACACAATGCACAATGCACAATGCACAATATAAGTTTAATTACGGTTGTTCTCTGAGGCCTCCAGCGAAACTCCTGAACGCAGCTTATCACGTGTGAGTGTGTGAGCGGCAGCACCGAGGATATCTTCAGAGTATCAAGGTTTAAAGGTTTAAAAGGTTTAACGGCGTTGAGTTCTCAGGTTAAATCAACTCGTTTTCACTCCTGTCTTTTTACGTAGGGTCCATGAACACAGACCAAAAATAACAGTTGTGAAACAATAATAATAATATTATTTAATATAATAATAATATAAATAATAATAGTTTGATATAATAGTATTTGTATTTGTTTATTATTATTATTATTATTATTATTATTGTTATTGCTAATAGTCTGTGGTATAGCAGATGGAAGTTCGACATGGCTTCATGCTTTTATAGACACAGTCACATTATATGGTCGGTTCTATAGGCTACTATGTTGTTCAATTATTGTCTTAATTTAATAAATGAAATATTCAACGAAGCGGGATTATTGTTGTTTTTGTAGTTATTGTGTGAATTGGACTCTAGCCTAACTCTCTGTGCTTTCACGGTGAATCCCACATATATATATATCCTGCAGCGCTGCGAGAGACAATATTTCCCACCAGCCCGGTCCTCTGCAGTCTAACACATGTCGCGCATATTATGTTTCAAGCTGTTTAATTTTCCTCGCACAATTATTGTAAATAATTAAAAAGAGCTTTGATAACTCATATTACAAACCGAGGGATAGTGCGAATGATGAGGAATTAATAATTCACACTTGGCGCGGGTATCACAAAAATACTAGACTCAAACAGTAACCACAATTATAATAACTATTTTAACACGTTGTCTTATATACAACAATGTTTCAAAAAGAAATGCCTGTGCTTTAGATTGCTGGCGAATTTCTACGACGTGTTAGACGATGTTTTGCATTTTGTCATATATTTTTTTTAATGTTTTTATTTTTTCTACATTCCCACGGCGTTTTCTATCGGCGTCTTTGGTGTGTATGTTTCAAAGGCAGCGTTTGTTTCCCAGGTGAATGACATTAGGCATTGTATTATTGTATCATTGTATTCAAATGTTTTCTCGGAAAGGTGCAACGATGTCTCCTTCTCCTCTCCCGTGTGATGAACTCGACCCTAAACTCCCATTTCAATTAACCTCTGTCTCTAATAAGTCAATATCAAGCGGAAAAACATCCTATTCACAATTACGAAAATAAACGCAACATTTTAGGACGGGGTGTGTTATATTCCACTAAAAAAACTCAACAAATATTTATTTATTTCCCATTTCTATCCAAAGATTAGTTTCGCATTGATTGACCTAGGCTATACTGTGCGTAAAACTTATGGTATTTCCAACAGCCTATGCAGACGTGGTGTCCATATTCCTGCACATAGTTGTTTAGATAGCCGACAGGTTTTCCTCTATTACGAATGA
>NC_137687.1:1268444-1270944 GCF_963989245.1 Nansenia antarctica
CACACACGCACACACACACACACACACACACACACACACACACACACACGCACGCACGCACGCACACACACACACACACACACGCACGCACGCACACACACACACACACACACACACACACACACACACACACACACACACACACACGCACACACACACACACACACACACACACACACACACACACACACACACACACACACACACGCACACGCGCACACACGCGCGCACACACAGACATCCATATATTCTTGGCAACATTAGCCTACACATTTTTATATTATTTCGTTATTTTGTTAAAGCACTTTGAGCTGTGCAGCGTTTGCAGGAAAAGTGCTATGCAAATAAAGGTTATTAATATTATTATTATTATTATTATTATTATTATTATTATTATTATTACTCAGGGAGAAACTCCTGCGAAAGACCAACTCAGAACATCTGTTTTCTCGCCACATTGGACATAAAAGGCTTAGTAAGTCAAACTATTGGACAAAATGATAAAAATGTAAGAAACGTCCCCTGGTTTAACAGAGCGAAGGGCCACACAGACCAAAGTGAGGAGGAATATAAAACTTACTGGCTGGAACATTATCAGATGAGTAACCAGTAAAAAATGCGATATTACAATATTCACAGGAACGACGGAGCGTGAGGACGCTATAAAACTCAACATTAAAACATGATAGCCTCTCTATCGGCTATTTAACAAACATTCTTTGTCTTATAGCACATTGCAATGCTTGAAGACCTACAATGGCCATAACTACTGCTGGCATTGGATCAGAGCCGGAACCATCTGAACTGTCTGGGTGAGAGAAGCTCCATGCTGGATTATTATCAACTGTCGATCTGTTTTAATTACGCATGTTAATGAAGTTATATCCGATGATTGCGGTCCAATATGTCTTTGAAAAAAACTACATTGCTTTATTTTTTATTTTGTAAAAAAATGTTAACCAGTAAAAATGCGATATTACAAAAAAAAAATCAAAATCATGATGATGATATAGTAGGCAAAGTTCAAATATCTAATATTCCACAATAATTGTCAAAAGTAATTGATTCATCACTGAACTTGAAGGTGAATGTTTTCCTGCGTTAACCCGGGATTAGGATTAGCCCATCTGATATCGAACGAGCTGGGATTCACAACCGCTGGAAAATAGGCCTATAAAACGACACTCAATCATGTCTACATTAAACCGAAGAAAAGAGAATAAGATTGAAGGATCTAGTTAGAGATACTTTATTATCGTATGAAAACGACTTTCAGTGAATTATTTCACTAAAGAAACAGTAGGCCAGCATTCTGACGGACAGGAGATGTGAGAGACGCACATTTTAGGAAAAAGAGAAATAATTAATTGATTTCGCAAAACGGAAAATGCTGACTTACTTTGACCAGAAGAAGAAAAAACAAACTTAACGGTCATAATCTACAAAACATTTAAAAAACAAAAACTCACACAATAAAACGCAGACAAGGTAAAGGAAATTACATTATTTTTTATTTTGGAAGAACTTCATAATGGCGCCCTTAGTAAACGTCTTTTTTTTTTCGCACCAAGGACAAAGTGCAAAATACTGTGAATGGACAATCATATACAGTGTGTGTGTGTGTGTGTGTGTGTGTGTGTGTGTGTGTGTGTGTGTGAGTGTGTGTGTGGCCCAGGGCCATGCCAGGCTGGTGTCTGCCCAGCTGTCTGTTACAGACATGAAGCAGCTTTCTAACATCTCTGCAATATGGGGGAGTAGTGAACTCTCCTCTGGTCAACACACACACACACACACACACACACACACACACACACACACGCGCACACACACACACACACACACACACACACACACACACACACACACACACACACACACACACACACACAGGGGAGGGAGTCCAGAAAGAGAGGCTTTAACAGTCATAAAAGCTGTGTGGGCAGCCTGTCAGTAATGGAAGTTTACTCTGCTTCTGTGTGTGTGTGTGTGTGTGTGTGTGTGTGTGTGAGTGTGTGCGTGTCTGTGTTTGTGTGTGCGTGCGTGTATGTGTGTTTGTGTGTGCGTGCGTGTATGTGTGTTTGCGTGTGCGTGTGTGTGTGTGCGTGTGTGTGCGCGCGAGCGTGTGTGTGTATGTGTGTGTGCGTGTGTGAGTGTATGTGTGTGTCTGTGTGTCTGTATGTCTGTGTGTGTGTGTGTGTGTGTGTGTGTGAGTGTGTGTGCGTGTGCATGTGTGTGTGTGTGTGTGTCTGTGTGTATGTGTGTGTGTGTATGTGTGTGTGTGTGTGTGTGTGAGTGTGTGTGCGTGTGCATGTGTGTGTGTGTGTGTGTGTGAGTGTGTGTGTGTGTGTGAGTGTGCGTGCGTGTGCATGTGTGTGTGTGTGTGTGCGTGTGTGTGTCAGAGGCGGGTCACACCTGTATGGGTCCAGTAGCGCCATAGTCCATTAAACTGGTCCCACCACCGACACACACACACACACACACACACACACACACACACACA
>NC_137687.1:1282657-1287657 GCF_963989245.1 Nansenia antarctica
ATGTTTCATAACGACAGTTAATTACTGTCATATTTTTTTCATTATTTTTAAAAAAATGAATGTCAAACTTCCTCTTTTGTTCAAACGTTAACTGTGTTTACGAAAGCTCCTAAGACCCGGCTGAGTAGGGTGGCTGAGAGGCCTCCGGTCTTGTGAGATCCCTCTCCCTGGCGTGGAGCTGAAAGGTTATGTTCTCCATGAAACACTTGAGGGTCCACTGATCCCTTGCAAGTGTCTGTTTGAAAACGCATTGACATTTTATGTGAATGGAAAAACCCTCCTCTATTGACTCCCCCTCTTCCAGTCCTCTTCAGGTTTCAGGTCATTATACTCGCAATAGAGGGACCACTCAACCCCGTTTGGTATTACCGTGAAGGGAACACCTTACGCCACCTACGTTCACTTCTTCTGTTTACAGAATTGCTTAGTCAGTAGGCGGGTTAGTGTTACTCTTGACCTGACGGAGGCTTTTTGAACTGGAGACACAGAACAAAGAGAGGGAACTTATCCTCAATGTTGTGGCACACGGAATATCCAACAGGCAGGGCTGTCAGGACTTTCAAATGTACAACGTTCAGTAATTCATGACAACCTTTTTTTAATGTCCAATTTTAGCCTCTAGCTTATGGTGTTAAACAGACCAAAAAAATCTCTAAACTGTAAAATATTTAAAACTAGATGTACATGAGTGAATAACATACAACATACCTCCCCCAGTATGTATATAATATAATATATACTGTATGTAGTTAAGGGGGAGAAAGGGGGGAGAAAATAAGTTGGAGAAAAATAAATAAAAGGATTAGAAGAATGTGATTTTAGCCAAAAAGATTCACTTTCACAAATAATAATTTGACACATTTTTTTTAAAACAAAAGTTGACACTAACTTGTTGAACCTGAAAGATTTTTTCAAAATAGTTATTTGAGTTGGGAGGACAAAAAAAGCGGTTCCTGATCTTGAAGGGGGGTTGCAGGTGTCGGCTATAAGCAATACTCCCTGGAAACTAGTCTAAACTAGTCTATTCAATGCAAATGCTACACCTGCCAAGGGTTGTGAAAAGCTGGTGAGATTGCAGTGAAAAGAGGGTTCACATCATTTAGAAAGGTAGACTTGCCATTTCACGCACCAGTATCCCGGCTATCCGTACAGACCTGGGAGACATCCCTCTCCGGGATTACAATTTTACAATCACCAGGAAAACGACCTCACCCTTAAATATTCACAACCTTTCCCCGGCTCCCCTTACTTTGTCCCCCAAACACCACCTCACGTTTCCCGTCAAAAGCCACAGCAGCAAAATGTAGTGAAAAGAATCATTTGTAGTCATTCCATTTCCCAGTACTTTCTCTCTGGTATTTATATAGAATTGTGTGGTTCGGAATTGAATAAGAATGACCTAATAACTGCTTTTATTTTATTTTTTTGGGGGGGGGGTTCCTTGAAACAGGCAGCACTACAGTACATATTTCCTTACAAGATAATGTGATCATACAGTTCCCCTGCGACCATAATATGCAAAGACAAATGTACTGTATGCACTGACTGCAATGTACGTCACTTTGGATGAAAGTATCAGCTAAATGGCATATTATAATAATAATAATAATTATTATTATTATTATTATTATTATATTGTCATTGTGTAGAAGTACAAGAACATGCCCATCATTACTGGAGGAACAGCTAGGTAGGTAATAGAACAGCTAGGTAGGTGATAGGGAGGTGGAGGGGTGGGGGGGGCCGTGGAGGGGTGGGGGGCCGTGTGGAGGGGGCCGTGTGGAGGGGGTGGGGCTCTGTGGAGGGGTGGGGGGGCCGTGTGGAGGGGTGGGGGGCCGTGTGGAGGGGTCATGTGGAGGGGTGAGAGGGAGCCGTGTGGAGGGCTGGGGGGGGTGGCGGTGGAGGGGTGGGGGGGGCTTGTGGAGGGGTGGGGTGGGCGTGTGGAGGGGTGGGGGGGGGGGGCGGTGGAGGGGTGGGGGGGGCTTGTGGAGGGGTGGGGGGGGTTGTGTGCTTGGTGGCCTGGCGTCGGGCCTGCCTCTCTGCCCAGTCAGGCTGTGTGGGCTCAGCCTCTGATAACGCAGGCAGGTAGTAATGACGTTTCCGGAACAGTGATGCCAGATGAAACAAGCCGCTCAGACAGATACCAGGGCAGGCACGCTGCCCCCCCCCACCCCTCCCACACCCCGGCCCCCCCCCCCCACACGACCCCCCCACCCCACACGACGGCCCCCTTCTGGATCCTTCTGTCAGAGAGAATCTCTTTTTTCTCCACCAGGAAGGAAGTCATGAATGTTGAGGCTGAATCCCCCAAATCTGGTTTTCCGCTTTTTTTAGCAGCGCGTGGGCCACCAAGAGGGGAGATGGTGGGGGGTGGCGGGAGGGGGTGGGAGGGGGTTATCCACTCAGCCGAGACTCACCACTTTAATCCAATTTACAGCCTCCCCCCCCCCCCAGCAAAAGATAATTACAACCCTTAAACCCCAGCGAGGAGAGGAGAGGGGCGGGAAGGGAAGAGAGAGGCACCGCTCGGCCCAAACTGTGCCTCTGGCTCCCCGAAGTATCCATATAGAGAAGGAGGAGAGGGGAGGAGAGGAGAGGGGAGGGAGGGGGGGGGGCTTCTGCGCCCTGGACTCAAGCTAAGGCATTGTGGGAAACTAAGGATGTGTGTAGCTAATGAGCCAAAGGGAATCTTTTCGCCAAATGGACGTCTGTCGAGCAACGCAGGGATGAACCCCAGGACCTGTTTGCAGATTGATGCCCAGGCCAGGGGGAGGGGGGGGGGGGCTGGGGGGGGGTAGGGGGGGTGTGGGGGTGTAGGGGGGGTGTGGGGGTGTAGGGGGGGTGTGGGGGTGTGGGGTTGTAGGGGAGCTGGGGGGTGTAGGGGAGATGTGGGGGTGTAGGGGGGGTGTGGGGGTGTAGGGGGGGTGTGGGGGTGTAGGGGGGGCTGGATGGGAAGTAGATGTTTCAATGATGGTATGTGAGGACGAGGCGTTTGGTCAGGGTCGGTGTGGTTGTCTTCAAAGCCGGCGGGGAGGGGGGGGTAATACAACTCGTGATGTTAGAATGATAAGGTTCTATCTCCGTTTAGAATGATAAGGTTCTATCTCCGTTTAGAATGAATGAATGAATGAATGAATGAATGAATGAATGGTCTTTATTGTCATTGATATAGTACAGGTACCAAACAACGAAATTTGGGAGGGGGGGCTCCCCTGGTGCTAGGAAAAAAAACTAAAAACAAGAAGGGAAAAGAGCTGGTTTACATAAATAAAGGCTATGTACACTATCCACTATACTATACTATACAAATAAAACACTGTGCTGTACTCTATGCTATGCTATACCTATTCTAACATTTCCTATCTCTGAACCTTATGTACCCGAGGGTTGTCATATTGCACATAGTGTTATTGCACATTCATTTAAAGTGTCGCAGTTTGCAGGTTTGAAATGTTCACAGTTGTGTTTCAGTATTGCACTTGATTTCAATCTAGTAGCTGCCATCAAAGTGTCTAGATTGTCCAGGGCCTAGAACCTAGGTCTTTGCTGTGTTCAGGGCCTGAATGGCCCTGGGGTAGAAGCTGAGCTTCAGTCTGTTTGTCCTTCCGAACATGGTCCTGAACCGCCTGTCCGAGGGCAGCCGAGCAAAGTGTTCGTACAAAGTCATTCGTAGAATGATACGGTTCTATCTCCGTTTAGAATGATAAGGTTCTATCTCAGTTTAGGGCAGTTCAGAGATATTGAGCGTCGAGTGTTTCATCCCTATTCATTCTTTACTTACAGAAGTCGTTTATTTTTTTGTTCTAACGAGTGACATTTTGTATGAATTTATATTTTTTAGGAGTGGTCGGCCCTTTTGGAAATAGTAATACATCTCAGGGTCATTCTTTCTTTTTTTTTTAAGCACTATATGGCAAAAAATAAATCTAGGATTTCTATATAGATTCCCCCAAAAAATCTATAGTTGTAACATTTAGCCTTTTGGTAAGAAGTGCTAACCTGCGATTGCTGAGTCTACAAGGAGTGCTGACATTTGCCTCGTCAGATTAATAATCCCTCAGACACACTAACACATCAGTGTCACTGTGTGATCTCTGTGTCAGGGATCGATGTTACTCTTTAACACCAGACCTGCAGAGGGATGTACGACGCCAGAATAGAATACAA
The DNA here is from genome assembly GCF_963989245.1 of Nansenia antarctica. Taxonomy (NCBI): domain Eukaryota; kingdom Metazoa; phylum Chordata; class Actinopteri; order Argentiniformes; family Microstomatidae; genus Nansenia; species Nansenia antarctica. The sequence goes on from NC_137687.1 coordinate 1,286,825, forward strand.
ATGTGAGTGGCCTGGGGTGGTCCAGTGGCCTAGCACCGCGGTCTACAGTACACACATATGCCCATGTCGGCATGGGTTTGAATCCGGCCCATGCCCTGCTGACATGCCCTCTCTCCCTTATTTTCCTGTCTGTCTTCACTATCTCTGTCAAATAAAATGAAAGATATGAGTGGGACTGCCACTAAATATCCACAACATTTTGCCAAAAAAAAAAAGATGTGTTTTAGGTGTGAGGACCATGTTTATTGACATTAAAAGCAGGTGTATTGTTGCGTTGTAAATTAAATAAAATGACCTGTGTTTCATTCTGTCACCCTGTACTGTTAAGAACCACTTGTGTTTGTTTGCCCACAAAGAAGAAGTCTAACAGTCGTAAGTGTACATATATTTTTTAATTCCATGTTAATTTGTGTGTTAAATTATGTTAAATCGACATGTCTCTCTACCCTCATTTGAGACAAGTGAAAGCAACCGCAGTAATTTGTTATTGCGAATGAAGACGAAAAATATATGCTAATCAAATTATATAATCTGTTTTTAATTAACGGGTAATCATACCAAACTCTGCTTTTTAAACACACCTACGAAAAGCCACACACAACCAAAACAACATCCACTGTTGATTTAAATATTCTTAATCTTCAACATTGGATTAAAAAAACACACATTAGAACTAACAACATATTTAACATTAATCTATTTTGTATTCAACAATTCATAAATATACATACAAAAAAACCAATGTTATTCTTTTGTCACATGTCATTGTCCTCCAGGTTTCCGGTGGAAACGCGCCTCACAGCTCTGCTCCATCTTCTCCTTTGAAGTGAGAG
>NC_137687.1:1297657-1300157 GCF_963989245.1 Nansenia antarctica
TATGCAACAGGTCCTAAACTAAACCTCACTGCTGCCCTCATTTGATGGGTTTAATGGTGTTGAATGTTTAAATGGCTTGTTGGTCAGATGTCCCTGTGCTGTTCCTCAGACACAGCCAACACCCTCCCTCTCTCTCTCTCTCTACTCTCTCTCTCTCTCTCTCTCTCTCTCTCTCTCTCTCTGTCTCTCTCTCTCTCACTCTGCCTCTCTCTCTCTCTCTCTCTCTCTCTCTCTCTCTAGTCTCTCTCTCTACTCTCTGTCTCTCTCTCTCTGTCTCTCTCTCTCTCTCTCTCTCTCTCTCTCTCTCTCTCTGTCTCTCTCTCTCTCTACTCTCTGTCTCTCTCTCTGTCTCTCTCTCTCTCTCTCTCTCTGTCTCTGTCTCTCTCTCTACTCTCTGTCTCTGTCTCTCTCTCTCTGTCTCTGTCTCTCTCTCTCTGTCGCTGTCTCTCTCTCTTTCTCTACTCTCGCTCTCTCTCTCTCTCTGTCTCTCTCTCTCTCCCCCTCTCTCTCTCTCTCTCTGTCTCTCTCTCTAGTCTTGCTCTCTCTCTCTTTCTCTACTCTCTCTCTCTCTCTCCCCCTCTCTCTCTCGATCTCTGTCTCTCTACTCTCGCTCTCTCTCTCTTTCTCTACTCTCTCTCTCTCCCCTGCTCTCTCTCTCTGTCTCTCTCTCTCTCTCTACTCTCTCTACTCTTGCTCTCTCTCTCTACTCTCTCTCTCTCCCCCTCTCTCTCTCTGTCTATGTCTCTCTGCTCTCTCTGTCTCTCTCTCTCTACTCTCTCTCTCTTTCTCTACTCTCTCCCTCCAATATACATCTCTGAGCTTGGGAATCTTTACCCACAGTGCATCGCTCTGCAGGGGGGAAGAGACAGCAGCTCTTGCAAGTTGCAAACACCACTCGAGTCGTCAACTGTGCTCTTAATTGGTAATAAATCAAAAACAAACATCACGAAAGTTCTTCCTCTTTTTTCCTATTTCGTCTTACGTGTGCTTTCGTCCTGCAGTGCCATGGCACGGTGAGGACAGGATCCGAGCGTTTATTTCCATAATAGAACTGGGTACAGAACTCCAAACATACACATTATAATGGCCCCATCAATACCATACAGAGGGACACGCCATGCTTCAGGTCTGTGGGCTACATCTGGGCTCTAGCCTGGTGACACATATAAAGAATGCCTCCCTTTTCTCCCGCATCCGGCCCCTGTTTGTCTCCCCCCCCTCCCCCCACCCCCCGACCACCACCACCCCTCTCGCCTCCGTATGTCCAAGATTGATACTCTTGCCACGCTTTCGTAGAATAACTTCACTTTAATCTTGTTTGGGGGGCGAAAAAACTCTCCAAGTGGAGTGTGTCTACTCGTTTCCTGAGATTGCTTCATCTCTCTCTCTCTCTCTCTCTCTCTCGCCAGCCATGTGTGTCTCCCTCCCCTGGCGCTGGATGTCCCATTACCCTTCACACGCCGAGACTCTCCGCTGTTTACTCAGCGCTGGCCACAGGACGGACCGCAGGCTAACACTAGCCTGGCCTTTCTTTACTCCTAATGTGGCTGTGGTTGTCATATAGACTAGTGGTTGTTTGTCATATAGACTAGTGGTTGTTTGTTATATAGACTAGTGGTTGACTTGTTTGTTATATAGACTAGTGGTTGTTTGTTATATAGACTAGTGGTTGGTTGTTATATAGACTAGTGGTTGACTTGCCAGTGGCTGAAGCGTTGCAGTCGCATGGTCAATGTACGTTTCACTCTGTTGTGTCTTGTAGAACGATGTCTTCACTGTTTGTGTCTTCAGAAACGGCACAGTGCTTACGGCCAAACACAAATATGTGTTGACAGGTTGTTGTTGTTTTTCAAACCGATTTCGAGCTCAAAGTGTTGTGTTCAACCTTGTTGTTTTGTAATGATCTCATTTCTACTGGGTAAATTAAGCACGCTTCTGCATGTGATAATGTTCAGGTGATATATACAGGGTATAATTTGGTTGCATCAAATTATTAATTCCTTGCTATAATATAATGTATATCTTGAATAGTACACTGTAATTGAGTGATGTGTTTATTGTTAGAATATACATGTTGTACTTAAAGGATAAGCTTAGTGTTTTTTACTATTATTTTTAAATGACTGGACTTTTTAAATAGGCACTACATGTTATAAACACTGCTATGTCTGTCTGTTTTTATTGTATGTATTAATGTATGTGACCTATGTGTGTTTTTAATGTGGAACTGTATTCTTGAGCTGCACTTCTGCCTGTCAAAGGAGAATTTCTGTCACTGTGTGACACAGAACAATAATGCTATCTGGAATCTTGAAATTAAGTAACAACTAAATCACGTGATCCAGAAACTATACACTACAATGTTTACCCAGCTACTTTCTTTCTTTAATCTGCAAACCAAACCAACGTTATGCATTTATGTATCATGAGTCCTAAAATCAACCTCTGCTTGTGACATTTGTTTTGAGAGTATATTCTTTTATATATGATATTAATAGTA
>NC_137687.1:1304335-1316835 GCF_963989245.1 Nansenia antarctica
GGGGGGGGGAAAGGGGGAGGGAAGGGGGGAGGAAGGGGGGAGGAGGGGGAAGGAAGGGGGAGGAAGGGGGAGGAAGGGGGGGAAGGGGGAGGAAGGGGGAGGAAGGGGGAGGAAGGGGGAGGGAGGGGGAGGAAGGGGGGGAAGGGGGAGGGAGGGGGAGGAAGGGGGAGGGAGGGGAGGAAGGGGGAGGGAGGGGGAGGGAGGGGGAGGAAGGGGGAGGAAGGGGAGAGGAAGGGGAGGAAGGGGGAGGAAGGGGGAGGAAGGGAGAGGAAGGGGGAGGGAAGGGGGAGGAAGGGGGAGGAAGGGGGAGGAAGGGGGAGGAAGGGGGGAGGAAGGGGGAGGAAGGGGGAGGGAGGGGGAGGAAGGGGGAGGAAGGGAGAGGAAGGGAGAGGAAGGGGGAGGGAGCGGGAGGAAGGGGGAGGAAGGGGGGAGGAAGGGAGAGGAAGGGAGAGGAAGGGAGAGGAAGGGGGAGGAAGGGGGAGGAAGGGGGAGGAGGGGGAGGGAAGGGGGAGAAGGGGGAGGGAGGGGGAGGAAGGGAGAGGAAGGGAGAGGAAGGGGAGGAGGGGGAGGAAGGGGGAGGAGGGGGGAGGAAGGGGGAGGGAGGGGGAAGGGGGAGGGGAAGGGGGAGGGAGGGAGGGAGGGGAGGGAGGGGAGGAAGGGGGGAAGGGGGAGGAGGGGGAGGAAGGGGGAGGGAGGGGGAGGGAGGGGAGGAAGGGAGAGGAAGGGAGAGGAAGGGGGAGGAGGGGAGAGGGGGAGGAGGGGGAGGGGAGGGGGGGGGAGGGGAGGAAGGGGGAGGAAGGGGAGGAAGGGGGGGAGGGAGGGGGAGGAAGGGGGGAGGAAGGGGAGGAAGGGGGAGGAAGGAGGGAGAGGAGGGGGAGGGGGGGAGGAGGGGGAGGAAGGGAGGAGGGGGAGGGGGAGGAAGGGAGAGGAAGGGGAGAGGAAGGGAGAGGAAGGGGGAGGAAGGGGGAGGAAGGGGGGAGGAAGGGGGGAGGAAGGGGGAGGGAGGGGGAGGGAGGGGGAGGAAGGGGGAGGAACGGGGAGGGAAGGAAGGGAGAGGAAGGGAGAGGAAGGGGGAGGAAGGGGAGGGAGGGGGAGGAAGGTAGCCGTGGTGGAGAGAGAGACCTGGCTGGACCAGAGAGAGGGACCTGGCTGGAGAGAGAGGACCTGGCTGGACCAGGGCCATGGTGGAGAGAGAGGACCTGGCTGGACCAGAGGAGAGAGAGGACCTGGCTGGACCAGAGGAGAGAGAGGACCTGGCTGGACCAGAGAGAGGAAGGTAGCCGTGGTAGAGAGAGAGGACCTGGCTGGATCAGGGTGGAGAGAGAGGACCTGGCTGGACCAGAGAGAGGAAGGTAGCCGTGGTAGAGAGAGAGGACCTGGCTGGATCAGGGTGGAGAGAGAGGACCTGGCTGGACGAAGGGGGAGGGAGAGGGAGGAAGGGCCGCCAATCAATCCCAGTTCCAGTTCCACATTAAAAACTGCTGACAGCTGTGGGAGAGAAAGTTCCCACTTTCATCTACGCGGTCTGGACCTCCAGCTAACCTCGCCCCGCGTCACCCAGCTCTCTCTCTCTGTCTCTCTGTCTCTCTCTCTCTCCCTCTCTCCCTCTCTCTCTCTCTCCCTCTCTCCCTCTCTCTCTCTCTCTCTCTCTCTCTCTCTCTCTCTCTCTCTCTCTCTTTCTCTCTCTCTCTCTCTCTCCCTCTCTCTCTCCCTCTCTCTCTCTCTTCTCTCTCTCTCTCTCTCTCTCTCTCTTTATTAAGGCACGTCTCCTCGCCCGGCCCGACCCAGCCCCGACCCAGCCACGGACCAGCCACGGACCCCCCGGTCCCCCCGGTCCCCCCCGGACCCCCCCGGTCCGTCACTTATCGCCAAACTTCTGACTCAGTCCATTTTTCTTATGAGAAACACTTCAGATGATGATAGCCTTGAACCCACCAGCCCACCCAGCAGGATTATTAACCTGTCTGCTGAAAGAAGACCTCATATATGCTGTTATATATACTGTATATAGCAACACATATTGTTTATATATATATTTACATTTACATTTTATATATAGCAACACATATTGTTTATATATGTAAATATATACATATATATAAACAATATGTGTTGCTATATATAAAATGTGAATGTAAATATATATATATATATATGTATGTATTTACATTCACATTGTATATATAGCAACACATATTGTTTATATATATACAGTATATGTATATATATATATATATATATATATATATATATATATATATGTATATATTTACATTTTATATATAGCAACACATATTGTTTATATATATATATATATATATATATATATATATATATATATATGTTACGGTACATGTGGGAATACGGTACATGTGGGAAAACGAGGGTTAGGGTTAGGTGCTAGGGTGCTACGGTTAAGGTTGGGGTTAGGGTTAGGGTTAAGGTTAGGGTTAGACATGCCAGCATGTACCAAGTCACCCTAGCACCTAACCCTAACCCTAGTTTTCCCACATGTACCGTAACATATACATATATATATATATATATTTACATTTACATTTTATTAGCAACACATATTGTTTTTTGGGTATTTCCATCAAATATTTAAACATAATTGGCAGCTATCTGGTAGCAGGTACGACATAATGTTGCTTGACACAATAAATGCCAAAGCAACAAAAGTTAATATTTACTTAATAATAATAATAATGTGATCATGTTGAGCAACACATATTGTTTATATATATATATGTATTTATATATTTATTTACATTTACATGTTATATATTGCAATTATATATGATATTATTATATATTATTATATATTTACTTAGATTATTATTATTATTATTACTATTATTATTATTATTATTATTATTATTATTATTATTATTATTATTATTTCAAAAGAGTCAGAAACTGGGAGCTTCTCCTACCTTTAAGTTTACACGTGAAACTATTGAGACAATAACAATGAGTGCATGAATGATTGGATCAGAAAGTTCTAACCTTCTCAGCCGTGTTGAAAATGTGTTGTTTTTAAAAAGACATCAATGCTGGTTGTCTCTCCGTGGTGAGCCCGGCCGCCAGCTCTGTCCTGCGGAGTGAACCATCAGGGTCCCGGGTGTGAGAGGGTCTGAGAGGGTCTGAGAGGGGTCTGAGAGGGTCCCGGGTCTGAGAGGGGTCACTGCTGAGTGTTTTAACCCGGTGGCGAGGCCCCTCGCTGGGCTAGCGCAGGCCTCTGCTGCCCCTTAGCGGCGGTGCTGGGTGTTGCACTGTGGCGCTCCCGATAGAGAAAACACACAAGAGCTCTTCAGAACGTCGCAGATATTAATTGTATCGTTAGAAAGGACAACATCTTGTATTTAATTACTGTACGTAGGCCTACATTACCATGACATTAGGTCAATGCATTGTTGACACACATTGTCACAGTAGCCTATGTAGTGATTTACCCATTTCAGTTGGTTTTCCCTAAGACAAAAGCAATGTCGGTTTTTGGGTATTTCCATAATATTTCAACATAATTGGTAGCTGTTGTGTTATAGACTCTGTAATGTACTAAATAAATATTTTAATAATTAACAAATTGGCAGCAATCCACACACACACTACCCCATAATGACAAAGTGAAAACAAGTTCTGCAAATGATCTGGTAGCAGGTACGACATAATGTTGCTTGACACAATAAATGCCAATGCAACAAAAGTCAATATTTACTTAATAATAATAATAATGTGATCACGTTGAATTTACCAAGAAAACCAAGAACAAAATGGCCTAAAATAGCCTCCATGTTTATCTGAAGCTCTGTATTGAATAGAGGAATAAAGGAAAATCCAGGCTTATTCTGATAAGTCTCGCGAGAGTTATCAAAATAAGGCTGGATTTTTTTTTTATAAATCTTGCAAGATCCTTCCAAGAACTCCCCCTGATCAGCAGAATTTCTAATCACATTAGTTCTGGAGACTATGACTGAGGGAGTGTGTCTATATCAGGCCCTCTCCTCTCCTCTCCTCCCCTCCCCTCTCCCCTCCCCTCCTCTCCTCTCCTCTCCTCCCCTCTCCTCCCCTCTCCTCTCCTCTCCTCTCCTCTCCTCTCCCCTCCTCTCCTCTCCTCCCCTCTCCTCTCCTCTCCTCCGCTCTCCTCTCCTCTCCTCCCCTCTCCTCCCCTCTCCTCTCCTCCCCTCTCCTCCCCTCTCCTCCCCTCTCCTCTCCTCCCCTCTCCTCTCCTCTCTTCTCCTCTCCTCTGCTCTCCTCTCCTCTCCTCCCCTCCCCTCCCCTCTCCACTCCTCTCCTCTCCTCTCCTCTGCTCTATGCTGATCTGCACGTATTAGATTCATCTAGGGCTATATTAGTGAAGAACAGCTCTGTGTACATTTCTATGAGGCATAATTGAAAGCAGGGATGATAATAAGTACTCTATGCACTGATCAATACTTGCAGTACAGTTGCTTGCTATGAAGGTTTTGCAATTGAAATCTGAACAATCTAAAAACTACTTTGAGTTTGATTTAACAGGATTTGATTTGTGTTTCATACTCAACTACTCAACATTTCCTGAAACAGCATGTGAGTGTGTTGTGTAAGTGAACAATCCAAGACATTTTGATTCAGAATCCAGAGAGTTCACATCCACTGTGTCACAGCAGACACTGCCCCCAAGAGGACAGAGATTGCAACTACAAAGGGGCCAGTTGTATTGTGGCAAATGCAAGTATAAAAGTTTCAAGTTGTGTTGTTAAGTCACACAACACGAGCGTAAGAGAGTAACACGATTAGGCTTTGGTTCCTTGATATTGCAGCACAAAGACAAATAAGGCAACAAGACAATCCGCTTGTTAAGTCTGACGTCAAACGTGACGTTTAGCCATTTCCGAGTCCAAACCAGAAATTCCCCGCACCAGAGTACCTGTGAACTACAGCGGTAGAATGACAGTTTAATCGTTTTTTAGACTCGGATCTATTCATACAACAAGGGACACAGCAGCACGTTCCCGTTTTCTCCATATTGTCAGGGTATTTGAGCCTCGGAAAAGCGCTATACAAATATAATTAATTATTATTATTATTTCGGCATTTCGAAGACAGCGCCTCAGCCAACGTTGGACCCGGAAACACGTCACGACTTAACAAGCGGATAAGACAAGATAAGTCACGATAAATAAAGTAACAATAGTTAGAAGACGTAAGTGAGACAGTTGGACAAATGACAAGTTGTGGGAAACTAATAAGACAAGACACAATTAGTAAAAATACAAATGATCAAAAATAAAATAGTACAGAGTAGAAATGTCAGTATTACACTCGGTGACAGTGGGTGTAAGAGGTAGTATTGAGCAACGTGACAGTGCTTAAGGGTAGGTAGGTAGTCATAGGGTGTGCTGGGGGATAACAGTCATTTGTCTTCAGTAGGCTTGTTGTTCATGAGCCTGATGGCCTGGGGGAAGTAGCTGTTGGTTAGCCTGGGGGAAGTAGCTGTCGGTTAGCCTCTGAGTTTTGGCCCTGAGGCTCCGGAAGAGGCTTCGTCTTTTGGACGGCATCGGTTCGAACAGACTGTGGTTGGGGTGGCTGGGGTCTAACAGACTGTGGTTGGGGTGGCTGGGGTCTGACAGACTGTGGTTGGGGTCTAACAGACTGTGGTTGGGGTGGCTGGGGTCTAACAGACTGTGGTTGGGGTGGCTGGGGTCTAACAGACTGTGGTTGAGGTGGCTGGGGTCTGACAGGCTGTGGTTGGGGTGGCTGGGGTCTAACAGACTGTGGTTGGGGTGGCTGGGGTCTAACAGACTGTGGTTGGGGTGGCTGGGGTCTAACAGACTGTGGTTGGGGTGGCTGGGGTCTAACAGACTGTGGTTGGGGTGGCTGGGGTCTAACAGGCTGTGGTTGGGGTGGTTGGGGTCTAACAGACTGTGGTTGGGGTGGCTGGGGTCTAACAGACTGTGGTTGGGGTGGCTGGGGTCTAACAGACTGTGGTTGGGGTGGCTGGGGTCTAACAGACTGTGGTTGGGGAGGCTGGGGTCTAACAGACTGTGGTTGGGGTGGCTGGGGTCTAACAGACTGTGGTTGGGGTGGCTGGGGTCTAACAGACTGTGGTTGGGGAGGCTGGGGTCTAACAGACTGTGGTTGGGGTGGCTGGGGTCTAACAGACTGTGGTTGGGGTGGCTGGGGTCTAACAGGCTGTGGTTGGGGTGGCTGGGGTCTAACAGACTGTGGTTGGGGTGGCTGGGGTCTAACAGACTGTGGTTGGGGTGGCTGGGGTCTAACAGACTGTGGTTGGGGTGGCTGGGGTCTAACAGACTGTGGTTGGGGTGGTTGGGGTCTAACAGACTGTGGTTGGGGTGGCTGGGGTCTAACAGACTGTGGTTGGGGTGGCTGGGGTCTAACAGGCTGTGGTTGGGGTGGCTGGGGTCTAACAGACTGTGGTTGGGGGGGTTGGGGTCTAACAGACTGTGGTTGGGGTGGCTGGGGTCTAACAGACTGTGGTTGGGGTGGCTGGGGTCTAACAGACTGTGGTTGGGGTGGCTGGGGTCTAACAGACTGTGGTTGGGGTGGCTGGGGTCTAACAGACTGTGGTTGGGGGGGCTGGGGTCTAACAGGCTGTGGTTGGGGTGGCTGGGGTCTAACACACTGTGGTTGGGGTGGCTGGGGTCTAACAGACTGTGGTTGGGGTGGCTGGGGTCTAACAGACTGTGGTTGGGGTGGCTGGGGTCTAACAGTCTGTGGTTGGGGTGGCTGGGGTCTAACAGACTGTGGTTGGGGTGGCTGGGGTCTAACAGACTGTGGTTGGGGTGGCTGGGGTCTAACAGTCTGTGGTTGGGGTGGCTGGGGTCTAACAGGCTGTGGTTGGGGTCTAACAGACTGTGGTTGGGGTGGCTGGGGTCTAACAGACTGTGGTTGGGGTGGCTGGGGTCTAACAGACTGTGGTTGGGGTGGCTCGGGTCTAACAGACTGTGGTTGGGGTGGCTGGGGTCTAACAGACTGTGGTTGGGGTGGTTGGGGTCTAACAGACTGTGGTTGGGGGGGCTGGGGTCTAACAGACTGTGGTTGGGGTGGCTGGGGTCTAACAGGCTGAGGTTGGGGTCTAACAGACTGTGGTTGGGGTGGCTGGGGTCTAACAGACTGTGGTTGGGGTGGTTGGGGTCTAACAGACTGTGGTTGGGGGTGGCTGGGGTCTAACAGACTGTGGTTGGGGGTGGCTGGGGTCTAACAGGCTGTGGTTGGGGGGGCTGGGGTCTAACAGACTGTGGTTGGGGTGGCTGGGGTCTAACAGGCTGTGGTTGGGGGGGCTGGGGTCTAACAGACTGTGGTTGGGGTGGCTGGGGTCTAACAGGCTGTGGTTGGGGGGGCTGGGGTCTAACAGACTGTGGTTGGGGTGGCTGGGGTCTAACAGGCTGTGGTTGGGGTGGCTGGGGTCTAACAGTCTGTGGTTGGGGTGGCTGGGGTCTAACAGGCTGGTGTTGGGGTGGCTGGGGTCTAACAGACTGTGGTTGGGGTGGTTGGGGTCTAACAGTCTGTGGTTGGGGGGGCTGGGGTCTAACAGGCTGTGGTTGGGGTGGCTGGGGTCTAACAGGCTGTGGTTGGGGTGGCTGGGGTCTAACAGGCTGTGGTTGGGGGGGCTGGGGTCTAACAGACTGTGGTTGGGGTGGCTGGGGTCTAACAGACTGTGGTTGGGGGGCTGGGGTCTAACAGACTGTTGTTGGGGTGGCTCGGGTCTAACAGACTGTGGTTGGGGTCTAACAGACTGTGGTTGGGGTGGCTGGGGTCTAACAGACTGTGGTTGGGGTAGCTGGGGTCTAACACTGTGGTTGGGGTGGCTGGGGTCTAACAGACTGTGGTTGGGGTGGCTGGGGTCTAACAGGCTGTGGTTGGGGTGGCTGGGGTCTAACAGACTGTGGTTGGGGTGGCTGGGGTCTAACAGGCTGTGGTTGGGGTGGCTGGGGTCTAACAGACTGTGGTTGGGGTGGCTGGGGTCTAACAGACTGTGGTTGGGGTCTAACAGACTGTGGTTGGGGTGGCTGGGGTCTAACAGGCTGTGGTTGGGGTGGCTGGGGTCTAACAGGCTGTGGTTGGGGTCTAACAGACTGTGGTTGGGGTGGCTGGGGTCTAACAGGCTGTGGTTGGGGTGGCTGGGGTCTAACAGGCTGTGGTTGGGGTGGCTGGGGTCTAACAGACTGTGGTTGGGGTGGCTGGGGTCTAACAGACTGTGGTTGGGGTCTAACAGACTGTGGTTGGGGTGGCTGGGGTCTAACAGGCTGTGGTTGGGGTGGCTGGGGTCTAACAGGCTGTGGTTGGGGTCTAACAGACTGTGGTTGGGGTGGCTGGGGTCTAACAGGCTGTGGTTGGGGTGGCTGGGGTCTAACAGACTGTGGTTGGGGTCTAACAGACTGTGGTTGGGGTGGCTGGGGTCTAACAGGCTGTGGTTGGGGTGGCTGGGGTCTTTGATGATGGCACATCCAAATTGTGTTTACATTTGTATATGAGTAATTAGCCTTTTTTTAATATACTGCACAAACTTATTCTAATTCAAACAATGACCGTATTGTGGCCTTTTAAATATTCACCTGTGAAAATAATTCCTCTGCCCTATTTCTGCAAACCAGAGAACTACAGAAAAGTCTCGTCATCTCGAGCTGTTTTTCCTCAATTTCCCACAGCCTACATATTTCGTCAGTTGGGAAACGTCCAGTCAGAAGTCATCATGACACGCTTGGTTAATTCACTGAGGGGCAACAGAGAAGCCAGAAGGAAATCCAGAATATATCCCCAGGTTAGTCAGATGCACTTAACCCTCCTCTCCTCTCCTCTCCTCTCCTCTCCTCTCCTCTCCTCTCCTCTCCTCTCCTCTCCTCTCCTGTCCTGTCCTCTCCTCTCCTCTCCTCTCCTCTCCCCTCCTCTCCTCTCCTCTCCTCTCCTCTCCTCTCCTCTCCTGTCCTCTCCTCTCCTCCCCTCTCCTCTCCTCTCCTGTCCTCTCCTCTCCTCTCCTGTCCTCTCCTCCCCTCTCCTCTCCTCTCCTCTCCTCTCCTGTCCTCTCCTCTCCTGTCCTCTCCTCTCCTCCCCTCTCCTCTCCTCTCCTCCCCTCTCCTCTCCTCTCCTCTCCTACTCCTTTGCACTTAACCCTCTACCTGCGTCATACCGAGACCACCGAGACCACTCGGTGCGTCTTCCAGTGAAATATGCCTCCTCTCCTCTTTCTCCCCCAACGAGCCTTGTCTCTCCTGGAAGCTGTCACAGAGACAATGCAGTAGGAAGCAGGAGATTGAGTTGCCGGGGTCTGGCTCTGTGCAGTGTTTGTTTGCTGTGTCAGGGATTGAGAGATTACATTGTTTAAGGCAGGAGTCTGGTCAAATGTCTCCTCGGGCTAAAATGTCACCCTAAGAGCCCGAAGAAGGACTTTTCTATTGACACTCGCATTAAGAAAGAAAGTTTTGGCCTTCGGTGTATTTTGCTGTAAAGGAGTCGCCATCAATCATCTGTTTTGAGCGAGGGGGGTAGAGGCCATTTTCACAGAGGGCTTTTTATTTTGGGACGGGGATACTAGTGACACTCAGGAACGTGTCCTGTCTCGTACGGGTATCACCTTTCGGAAGTTGGCTGTAGAGATACGATGCGCTTGTTATCAAAATACTGAAGTCACTGTCAATCTCTTCAGGGAAAACAGTCAACTGTCCCAATGCCAAGCATTATTAATTTTCACAAAATAGTTACAGTGTTGTTTACATTTTAAAATGCGCAAAAAAATATATTAAATAATTGTATTTTTTGTTTTTAAATGGACCTTCAGCGTAAACAAGAAATATGTTTGATTTGTAAGGATTTATTTTATTTTATTAGATTACTTTAAAATCTGAATTTCTGGATTACTACAGCTTGATATAAAGTATGATTAAATTCAATAGATACTGTATTATCATATTGATATTTGTATATGATTTTATAAATGCAATCACACATTTTAATTAAATCTTGCTCCCAAAGACACAGAGCCACTTTGTGCCTTCACTCCATATTTGCTGCAAAACTGAATACCAACACTTTACAAAATCAAACAAGGGAAACATTGAGAGAAAAGTTCTCCAGTTTGGGTTTCTTAAACATGACAAAGTGTCAACGCTAGAAGATCATTATGATTCTCCTCCATGTGTACATTAACAATTTATTTTTTTACGCTTTTATCCAAACAAGTATTTTGGTCTAGTAAGTGAATCATCTATACATCACTCAACATGGTAGAACCAGCGGCCATTAGCAGTCACAATGCTAGAAGAATAGATAGATAGATAGATAGATAGATAGATAGATATTTTGACCCTGTTGATATCACTTTATTTAGCAATGGTCCCATAATAAATGACAGTGAAGTGAGGTGATTAATCTAAAATGACTTAGTGGTTAGTGAATTAAATAGGTGAATTGTTGCATTTAAAGTAAAAAGGGTTAAATCTTTGTTTCCTGAGGCACCAGATAGATAGATAGATAGATAGATAGATAGATAGATAGATAGATAGATAGATAGATAGATAGATAGATAGATAGATAAATAGATAGATAGATAGATAGATAGATAGATAGTGTGATAGATAGATAGATAGAGGAGTGTACAGACACACACACACACACACATTATTAATAATAATAACTATTATTATTATTATTATTATTATTATATTTAGAAGAAGGAAGGATTACCTTTTTAAAATGTTATTCTTTTTTTAACAAATGTCATTAACAGTAGAGGGACTGTACAGAGAGGTAGTGGGGGGAGAGAGGGGGGAGTGAAGAGGTCTTTCGGAGGTCATCCCGTCAAGATGTAGCCTGGAGAGATGGAGGTCTTCAGTCTACGGGCGGGCGGGGGGGGGGGGGGAAGGTAGAGAACCCAGGGTAGTACCCCCGGGGGCAGCTGTGTCCCAGGTAACACAAGCACCCACATCCGCTGTCGACCCGCCCGTGATGGATCACTGGGAGATAAACATCTAAACATCTGATCACTGAGGAGGACGGAACACAACAGTGATGGATCCCACAGGCCACTTGAGTCAGCTCCTCCTGTACACAAACCCCGGAGAGATCTGTCACAATACCACGTCAACAGAACAGTAGAAGAAGAGAAGAGGAACGCCACACTCACCGACATTATGGGGACTCACTCACAGGCGTGGAATGCCGGGGTGGTGGGGGGTGGGGGGTTTGTGTGTGGGGTTTTTGTTCTTTTGACCCTGTTGATTCACTTCATTTTAGCAATGGTCCTCCAATACTAAATGATGGTGAAAGTGAAGTCATTAATCTAAAATGTGGTTAAATCTTAGTGGTTTTAGTGAATTACAAATAGGTGAATTGTTGCATTTCAAGTAAAAGGGGTTGTTTCCTGAGGCACCAGATAGATAGATCGATCGATAGAGAGATAGATAGATAGATAGATAGATAGATAGATAGATAGATAGATAGATAGATAGATATATAGATAGATAGATAGATAGATAGATAGATAGATAGATAGATAGATAGATAGATAGATAGATAGACAGATAGATAGATAGATCTTTATTTAGTCAGGACAGTGCACATTAATGAACAGTCACTTATACAGAGTATGGTGACAGTAAATATGCCAGATTTAGCTGTGAGCTAATTTGCATCCGTAGTCCTCATGACATAAAATCGTACAATGTGTGTGTGGGTGTGTGTGTGTCTGGATTTGGGACGGAAATGTAACTTTCCGACCCTGCCTTCCCCCTCTCCTGGCTTTGAGGGTCAAGGTCTCCTAAGCAGACCACCACCACTTCCACCATCTTACCCTTCTGGGTGGTTAGGGTAGCCTGGAAGTTAGAGAGGCCGGCTAGCAATCGGATGATTGGATGGCAAATAAAACATTCTTCTTCTTCTTCTTCTTCTCTCCCTCCCCCATCTCACTCTCTCACCCCATCTCACTCTCTCACCCCATCTCACTCTCTCACCTCCATCTCACTCTCTCACCTCCATCTCACTCTCTCACCTCCATCTCACTATCTCACCCCATCTCAGTCTCTCACCTCCATCTCCTCACTCTCTCACCCCCATCTCCTCACTCTCTCACCCCATCTCACTCTCTCACCTCCATCTCACTCTCTCACCCCATCTCACTCTCTCACCCCCATCTCACTCTCTCACACCCATCTCCTCACTCTCACCTCCATCTCACTCTCTCACCTCCATCTCACTCTCTCACCTCCATCTCACTCTCTCACCTCCATCTCACTCTCTCACCTCCATCTCACTCTCTCACCTCCATCTCTTCACTCTCTCACCTCCATCTCACTCTCTCACCTCCATCTCACTCTCTCACCCCATCTCACTCTCTCACCTCCATCTCACTCTCTCACCTCCATCTCACTCTCTCCCCTCCATCTCACTCTCTCACCTCCATCTCTTCACTCTCTCACAAACAGTAGCAGACTGGTCATTGGGAGCACTGGGAGACCTTTGCCAGTGTATGGGCCGGTCAGTCAGTCTATCAGCTATATGAC
>NC_137687.1:1324335-1331835 GCF_963989245.1 Nansenia antarctica
CACCGCCTTCAGTACGCGTCTCACCTCGTGCTCTGTGAGGGTGAGGCTGCTGAGAGCTGGAGAGAGTGGTGTCTGTGTTGCGGTTACCTCCGTTCGCCCCCCTAGACAATTTGATGGCAGCTACTAGATTGTAATCAAGTGCAATACTGAAACACAACTGTGAACATTTCAAACCTGCAAACTGCGACACTTTAAATGAATGTGCAATAACACTATGTGCAATATGACAACCCTCGGGTACATAAGGTTCAGAGATAGGAAATGTTAGGATATGTATAGCATAGCATAGAGTACAGTACAGTGTTTTATTTGTATAGTATAGTATAGTGGATAGTGTACATAGCCTTTATTTATGTAAACCAGCTCTTTTCCCTTCTTGTTTTTAGTTTTTTTCCCTAGCACCAGGGGAGCCCCTACTCCCAAATTTCGTTGTATGGTACCTGTACTATATCAATGACAATAAAGACCATTCATTCATTCATTCATTCAAGAGGAGGAGAGTGGAGGATGGAGGAAGATGAAGAGGATGAGAGAGGAGGATGAGAGAGGAGGATGAGAGTGGAGAGGATGATCCAGCCTCTCGGTCCTCCTCACCAGGCCGATGTCTGAGCGCGTGTCCCAGAGGGAGAGCATCGCTCAGCGTGCTGAACTCCAGGACGAAGGTGCCCCCCCGCCGTGCAGGTGACCGGGGTCTCCCCGGGGTTCACCCCCCGCAGGAGGTTCACCGTAGACTCGTAGAGTGAAGCAGTTCACACCCCTGTAGAGTGGTTGTATATGGCACCTGGTAGGTTTACCACAGTACCTTTGATCAGTGTGCGTAAAGTTCCACTTTTCCGAATACAGTCACCAAGGCACGCTGCAAGTGAAGCGGGGTGGAATGACAGGTATGAATGAGTGGGCGTGTCAGGGTGTAGTGGTGCGAATAGTGTTTGTGTGTACGTCCATCTGCTTCTCCGCAGGTGTTCCCAATCCCAATCACTCCCATGATTGTGAGTATAAATGCAGGTGCTTCCGTTCTACATGAGAACCGACTTTCCTTCCACGCAACGGCGACATCGGAGGGCTCGAACGACGGGAACGGACCTACGATTCGACACCATACCAGAGATTCTTATACAACGCCCTCAATTCCTCACAGTAAAGGGAAGTCTTACTACCCTTGCCTGTGTGTGATTTGAGCAACGCAGTGTTTTCCCGTTTGTGTGTGTCTGGCGATTGATTTTATCCTTCCCCCTCCTGAACTACAGCGCGCACCGGACTGGAACAAAAATAAAACAAGGCCCATAAAACAAGACTCCAGACAGCCCAAAATAAACTGGTTAGGCTTCTGCTAGGCCTCAACCCTAGGACACATCTAACCGCTGCTCATTTTTTGAGCCTTGATTGGCTACGAGTAGTTGACAGAGTGCAGCAGCTTGCACTGGGCCTGGTCTTCAAGATACGCTACACCACAAAGACACCCAAGTACCTGTCAACATACTTCCAAAAAGTGAACAACGTCCACACATACAACACCAGAGGAAGCTCCACGAACCACGTTCAACCGCGTTGCACCACAAACAAGGGGTTAAACTCGTTTGCAAACTATGCAGTAAAAATGTGGAACGCCCTTCCTATAATCTTAAAGGAGTGCAAAACACTGCCCACCTTCAAAACCACTCTCAAAAAACATTTACAGGAGGCTGCAATCCGTAACTGGACCCTCTAAATCAAAAATCTGATTAAAAGACCCGAACTACCCACTGTACATACTTTGTGTTTTGTCCCCCGCCCCCACCTGTGGTGTATGTCCCCACCTGTCCTACCCGCTGTACATACCTTATGTTTTGTTGTATTGTTCTTCCCATGATGGATGTATGTTTATCTTGTAGATAGTAATAGTTATTTGTCTGTATTATCTTGTAGATAGTACTAGTTGTTTTCTTTTGTCTGTCTTACATGTAACGATGAATTGAGAATCAAGGACCCCAATTGAAATAAGCCAGTGGCTTTCTTGGGCTTTTATCCTTTTAGTTGACCTTGTATGTAATATGTACTTTCATGTACCTACTTCTGCAAACCTTCTAATAAAGTTTTTCAATCAATCAATCAGACCAGCCGACCATGCAGTGTGGAGATCGGCGAGAGACCTAATATACAACGCCCTCAAATCACCACAACAAATTAAGGTCTTACTACCATTTGCTTGTGTGTGATTTGAGCAACGCCAGAGTTTGCCGCTTATTGTATGTGTCTGGCGGCTGATTCTGCCTCCCCCTACCCGCAGCACACCGGACCAGCCAACCATCGCCAAGCGACGATTGAGGATTTCGGGAACGATCCACATCGATCGACCGACGCCTATCACGAACGCCCCGCCCCCTGGATTTCCCCCGAGATTCGCAGGACTGAACCACTAACACTGACGTGCTGGGATTCCCTCTCACTCCTCCCCCGATTGGACGAGACTGTGGGTTGGGCCTTGAGAGGGTGGCGTTATCCCTTTAAACTTTCCTCACCACCAGGTTCAGTAGTTTTTAGCTGTGATAGTATTTGTGACAGAGTTCCGGTTGGAAGCATAGTCTCAGCTGCCCGCGTAGAGATAATAGTGTGGTTTCAGGACCAGTAGCCAGCTGCAGTGTGTAGTTTTTCGCGTGCCTTATTGGGTATAGCCTACCCCATACTTGATTTTTGCAGTGTGTTTACAGTGGTACAGTGTGGCTGTTTATTGCATGCCGTGTGCATTTAGAGCAGCACTATTCGGACTCTCCACCAGGGGGAGCCCAACTGGGCCTAGCTTATTGTTGTCCCACCAAAGTATGGTAGCTGTGACTAGTGCCGCCTGACCACTCTGCCTTAGACACTAATTTTATACTTTTTATACTACTCATCCTGATCCTGGTGCATGTGTTTTTAAAATAAATTCTTAATAAACGTATTGTTGAAGTATATATCGCCTCCTCTTGCTGTGTACTCAAGGGTCCTAGTATAACCTGTACGGCTACACAAGCGCTATGGTTATTCGATGTGAATGGAGCTGGAAATAGCCCCGTTGCCCAGCTGCTGAAGCCCCGTAATATGGGATTGTAGTGCTGCACACCTGGATTTTATAACGTTGTGTTTAATCATGTTTATTCCGTTCTGCTTTTATTTGATAGTCGGGGTCTTATAGGGCTCTCCCAACCCGAGGTGCTCTCCGCGCTCTCTTCCTGCTGATTGCGCGTTGTGTGTGTGTGTGTGTGTGTGTGTGTGTGTGTGTGTGTGTGTGTGTGTGTGTGTGTGTGTGTGTGTGTGTGTGTGTGTGTGTGTGCTCCGTAGTAGTAGTATGCAGTTATGGAATTATATTTATCACTGATGTGATTTAACTAGCCAACTCCGTACTACGTTAGCGGAGCGAATTACGTGTGAAATGAGCATGCTAGCAGGTGTTTTCATATAAAATGTTAGATATTATATCAGCCATAGCTGACTAGTGAGCCTGCATCAACCTTAATGCTATTCAAGTGCTAGAAGATGACATTTGTCTTCGCCTTTTAAGATACACATTCATCTGCTGTGGCAGTAAGCGCAGAGTATTAGAATGACGTCACTGACCAATAGGGACGTGCGTTACTTCTTTCTGCTGTAGGTCCCGCCCTGACTGGACTCTGAACTTTTTTTGCAAATCTATGTTTTTGCTTACGGATCTATGTTTTTGCTTAAAGTGGATTTTTTTCTTTTCACAAAATATTTCTTTGCTTTTGATTTAATTAGGCTCAAGATAAACTCCATATAGACTGAGACCAAACCGGTCTACTTAACTGCAAGAGAAATTATGTCCACTATGCAGTGAAATCGGCGAAAAGTAGCTTCAATGACAGCTTCACATGTAGACCACTAGATGGCAGCGCACACCATATTGGAGTCTGTATCGTTGTAATATGTAACGTCTGGGTCAAGACGACCATACGAATTATAGAAATAAACAAAGATGTAATTGATAAAAGGTGCTATATAAAGTGTATTATTATTATTATTATTATTATTATAAATCCTAGAATTCAAAAACAAACATATAACAGAACACTCAAGAACACCAACAGAAAATGAAGACAAGTTATTGTCAAATCAAAACTTTACAAACCATTTCAATTCAATTCAACTTTATTCGCCATGTGCAATGCACTAGGAACATGACTTGGTATTCTACCATGCTGAACAGGCTACAGTACATACAACAGCAAGACGACAACACAACAATACTCAAGACAAAATATACAGTACCAATATGAATGAATAAATATACTGTACAACTTAGTGCAAGAACATGTAAAGTGCAAGGTGCAATGATCAGGAGTTATTGAGGAGGGCTGTGGCTTTGGGGAAAAAACTGTTCAAGTGTCGTGATGTTTTTGACCTGGTGGCCCTGTACCGCTGTCCAGAAGGGAGTAGTTCAAACAAGCTGTGAGCTGGATGTGAGGGGACAGCCACAATCTTGCGTGCTCTCTTCAGTGATCTGGAGCTATGGAGGTCTGTGATGGGAGGCAGGGGGCAGCCGATGATCCGCTCAGCTGTCCGTACGACTCTTTGTAGCTTGGCCTTGGATCGGCCAGACGCAGAGTCGTACCAGACATTGATGGAAGATGTTAGGATGCTTTCTATGACGGCCCTGTAGAACTGGACCCGGATGTGACGACTGATGTGGAGTCTCTTCAGCTGACGGAGGAAGAACAAGCGCTGCTGGCCTTTTTTTAACTAAATGGGTGATGTTGTTATCCCATTTTAGTTTGTTGGAGATGGTAGTGCCCAGAAACTTGTAATTCATCCATTATTGTGATAGGGGAGTTATTGATGACCAGTGGAGAGTGAGTTGGAGCCTTTTTCCGGAAGTCCATAATCACCTCCACTGTCTTGGTGTTGTTGAGTTCCAGGTTATTGGCTGCAGACGAGGACACCAGGCGGTCGACCTCCCTCCGGTAGGCGGTCTCGTAATTATCAGTGATGAGGCCAACCATGGTGGTGTCATCTGCATATTTGATGGTCTTGACAGGTGTGTCACCAGAGGTACAGTCGTTGGTGTACAGGGAGTAGAGCAGGGAGGAGAGCACACAGCCCTGAGGAGCACCGGTGTTAACTGTGCGGGGCTGAGACAGGTGAGGGCCCATCCTGACATCCTGCCTTCTGTTGGTGAGGAAGTCAGTGATCCACTGACAGATGAAGGGGTGGATATTCAGCTGTATTATGTACACTATTTAATTTGTCTTACAAACATATTCATTAAATATCATCTGTTCTATAAATTAACATAATTAATGGCCAATCAAAAAAAAACTTACATGTTCTAATCATATCACTATATTATGTACAAAAAGGTAGAAAGTATAAATACAACTTTAACATCTTAAACTTTAACAACTTAAACAACTTTAACTTTAACAACTTTAACAACTTTATCAACTTTAACCACTTAAACATCTTTAACAACTTTAACAACTTTAACATCTTTAACATCTTAAACATCTTAAACATCTTAAACATCTTAAACATCTTAAACAACTTAAACAACTTCAACAACTTCAACAACTTAAACAACTTAAACAACTTTAACAACTTTAACATCTTTAACAACTTTAACAACATTAGGTCAAATCTAAAGTTCCGGTCCTTCCCTCTTTTTAGGACACTTGTGTTGCTTTAGATCACCTGACTGAGTGAAGTTCTTCCCACACTGGGAGCAGGGAAAAGGCTTCTCTCCAGTGTGAGTGCGCTGGTGTTTCTTTAGACTACTTTGGTCACTGAAGCTCCTCCCACACTGGGAGCAGTGATAAGGCTTCTCTCCAGTGTGAGTGAGCTGGTGTTTCTTTAGATTACCTAACAGGCTGAAGTTCTTCCCACACTGGGAGCAGTGAAAAGGCTTCTCTCCAGTGTGAGTGCGCTGGTGTTTCTTTAGACTACTTTGGTCACTGAAGCTCCTCCCACACTGGGAGCAGGGAAAAGGCTTCTCTCCAGTGTGAGTGCGCTGGTGTTTCTTTAGATCACAAGACTGACTGAAGTTCTTCCCACACTGGGAGCAGTGAAAAGGCTTCTCACCAGTGTGAGTGAGCTGGTGTTTCTTTAGATCACCTGACTGAGTGAAGTTCTTCCCACACTGGGAGCAGTGAAAAGGCTGCTCTCCAGTGTGAGTGCGCTGGTGTGTCTTTAGATTACCTAACCGGCTGAAGTTCTTCCCACACTGGGAGCAGTGAAAAGGCTGCTCTCCAGTGTGAGTGAGCTGGTGTGCCTTTAGATGTTGTGACTGGGTGAAGCTCCTCCCACACTGGGAGCAGTGAAAAGGCTGCTCTCCAGTGTGAGTGCGCTGGTGTATGATGAGATCCCTCTTTGAAGTGAAGCCCCTCCCACACAGATCACAGTGGTGAGGTCCAGGTTTGTCTGTGTGTCTCTGTTTGCGGTTGGGGGGCAGGGGGGTGTCTGAGGTGGTGGGGGGCGGTTGTGGGCCTCTGGAAGGAGGGAGGGGGGTGTTTGAGGTGGAGGGGGGCGGTTGTGGGCCTCTGGAAGACGTCTCTGGTCTGATCTCTCCTGTCCTCAGCAGTCTGACGTACTCCTCATGGTGGCATCTCTTTACATGCTTGTGGAGGAACGTCTGGGAGGTGTAGGAGAACGGACACAGAGAGCAGGAGAACACCTGGGACGATGACTCCCCGTTCACCTCTGAGAGAGAGAGAGAGAGAGAGAGAGAGAGAGAGAGAGAGAGACAGAGAGAGAGGGAGAGGGAGACGGACAGAGAAGAGAGAGGGAGAGAGAGAGAGAGGGAGAGGGAGACGGACAGAGAAGAGAGAGGGAGAGAGAGAGAGGGAGGGACAGAGAGAGAGAGAGACAGAGAGAGAGACGGGGAGAGAGAGAGACAGAGGAGAGAGAGAGAGAGAGGGACAGAGAGAGAGAGGGACAGAGGAGAGAGAGAGGGACAGAGAGAGAGGGACAGAGGAGAGGGAGAGAGAGAGATAACATGCAGATCAAATCACATGTCGTCTATGAGAGACTCAGAGAAACATCCGTTTATCATCTCAAAGTAAAAACAGTCATCAACCATGTTGAAACCAGAGACATTATATAGCATAATAGTGATACAGAAGTTGACATTAGCCAACAGGTGTCAGAGTGACAGATAGAGGGAGGGAGAGAGGTACGTTTGGAGGAGCTCTTCACGTCCCACAGGAGGTCGAAGGAGATCCCCAGCTCTCTGGCGTACTCTTCTCCATACCAGACCAGCAGCTCCTCCCCAGCAGCCACGGGCTGACAGCAGCGGTACACGATGGTTTCCCTATACTGGACCGCCACCAAGTTCTGCTCCTGCTCTGTACGGGCACAGTTCACATACCTGAGGGAGAGAGAAGAGAGGGAGGGAGAGAGAAGAGAGGGAGAGAGAGGAGAGGGAGAGAGAGAGAAGAGAGGGAGAGAGAGAAGAGAGGGAGGGGGAGAGAAGAGAGGGAGAGAGAGAGAAGAGAGGGAGAGAGAAGAGAGGGAGAGAGAGAGAAGAGAGAAGAG
>NC_137687.1:1336835-1349335 GCF_963989245.1 Nansenia antarctica
CTGTAGCATATTAGCCTGTTTAAGACATAATACTGTAGCATATTAGCCTGTTTAAGACATAATACTGTAGCATATTAGCCTGTTTAATACATAATAATGTAGCATATTAGCCTGTTTAATACATAATAATGTAGCATATTAGCCTGTTTAAGACATAATACTGTAGCATATTAGCCTGTTTAATACATAATACTGTAGCATATTAGCCTGTTTAAGACATAATACTGTAGCATATTAGCCTGTTTAAGACATAATACTGTAGCATATTAGCCTGTTTAAGACATAATACTGTAGCATATTAGCCTGTTTAATACATAATACTGTAGCATATTAGCCTGTTTAAGACATAATACTGTAGCATATTAGCCTGTTTAAGACATAATACTGTAGCATATTACCCTGTTTAAGACATAATACTGTAGCATATTAGCCTGTTTAAGACATAATACTGTAGCATATTAGCCTGTTTAAGACATAATACTGTAGCATATTAGCCTGTTTAAGACATAATCATGTATATTGACCTTCTCTCCGTGCGTCTCTGTCGTGTGTCTCCGCTG
The DNA here is from genome assembly GCF_963989245.1 of Nansenia antarctica. Taxonomy (NCBI): domain Eukaryota; kingdom Metazoa; phylum Chordata; class Actinopteri; order Argentiniformes; family Microstomatidae; genus Nansenia; species Nansenia antarctica. Next base: position 1,337,396 of record NC_137687.1, read on the forward strand.
TCTCGAGGCTTTCTGAGGTAAACTTCTCAACGTTCTGAGGCGTCCCCCCGGGTCACGTGACTTCTCTTTGGCGCCGAAAGCAGAACGCAAAGAGTCAATGGCTGCTGTAATGTTTAGACCACCTACTGCCACCTGGTGGTAGACTATAGATACACAGTCAAGACTCGGTCCCGCGGAGTCTGGAGTCAGTCAATGCATTATGCTGTAATGCGAGCACGTCTAATAACTAAAGAGTCAAGTTGATATCCAGTGTGTGGCTCATCATTCATATACAGTATATATTCTTGCTACACGTCAGAATATCACAGCTGCGTTCGTAAATTCGCTCTGAGAGCGCCGGTAATGCCAGTAATAACCTCTTCACCGTTCCAAATCAATTCACCCAACATTGAAACAGAGCTCAACATCCACATGACTGTCAGAGTTACTAGTCAACTCTAGCTAGCCAGTTCGTAGTTTTTGAGAAATGTAGCTAAGGATGACAACAACAAAAAATATAATATATAATAATTCGGTAAGATTGTTAGAGAATCAGACTATATTTCTAATCAAAAGCCGCTGGATACAAGACAAACATGTAGCTATTATATTTTTAGATAGAAAACAAGTTGAATTGAACAGAAAACCTACCGCGAAGACGATCAGATGTCAATAATGATGAAGATCTGTCAAGTGTCTCCTTACATTTACCACAGGAAAAAATCCTCCAATGAGTGGAGACTTGCGGGTAGACCAATAGGAAGTCAAGATGCCTTAGATACAGGTGACACGTCCATTAAAAGGATTACTATTGGTCAGAGCCGTGGAGAAAGAGAGCTTGTAAATAGCCGAAAATCACATGTAAGACAATGGGCCGGTTTCACAGACAAGGCTTAAACCTAATCCTAGACTAAAAAACATCTTCAATGGAGATTTTACATTGAAAGTGTGATTTAGTCCAGGACTAGGCTTAAGCCTTGTCTCTGAAACCGGCCCAATATCTTCCAAAAATGTATTTGTAATGGTGATTAAGTAGCGCAACCCTGGCAAAACCCCGTTTTCGCACGTTCTACGACCAGTGGGTGGACTCCCTAGAGAATGGCATTAGAATAGAATGAATGGCATTGGACAACAGCACGGTTTGTGCTTTACTGTCGTGTAAAATCAATCAACCACACTGGTCCAGACAGTTTGAATTGTCACTTACCAGTAGCCTTTCAAAATCATAATTGAGGCATAATATGGAATGTGTAAGTGATTTATAAATGAAAATGTGTAAGCGTGTCACGCCCTCTACCTCTAGGTAGTGGGCAGTGCCTCTCTCTCTCCCTCTCTCTCTCTCTCTCTCTCTCTCTCTCTCTCTCTCTCTCTCTCTCTCTCTCTCTCTCTCTCTCTCTCTCTCTCTCTCTCTCTCTCTCTCTCTCTCTCTCTCTCTCTCTCTCTCTCTCCCTCTCTCCCTCTCTCTCCCTCTCTCTCTCTCTCTCTCCCTCTCTCTCCCTCTCTCTCTCTCTAATTGGCAGGAGTGGCTTCAGGTGTGCGTTTTGTCCGGCTGTTCACTATTACCTCATCGTTAGCCCTGCATAAAGACCCGTTCCAGCCTTCACTTCTCTGCCAGATCGTAGCTTCAGCTTACCGTAAAGATACGCTTCCAGCTCCCCTACCTATTTACTACCCTGCCTGTACCTACCTCCTACTTACCCCTGTTTTGCCTTTACCCCCCAGTACACTGAAAAAAAAAGTATTTTGAATTTACTTGATTTTAATGTGCACATCAGTCCCACATGATCAGAATATGGGCAACTGATGTAATTATTTCTTGTCAAACCAAAGTATCTCATTCACATTAGACTGCTTAAAATAATTATGTTGATGCAACATAATATTTGTCAGTTATTGTAATATCAATGTATTGTGTAATGTTTAAGTAATTTCATCTTGTCCACGGTACCTGATTTTCAACTCTAACTCCAACTTGATTTCTTAATGCCAAATTATTCAAAGGTATTTTGTAACTTTAAAGCAATTTCAATATGTCCCTGGTAACCAAGTTAGGTCAGTAAATCAAACTTGATTTGTTAAAGTTAATTCTATACACATGTATTGTAGACATCGGTTCTGTTTAAGTGTGTGCAAATACAAAATAATAAATGTAAAATAACTGATTTGCATTGATGAAAAAAGGCAGAGTCAGTTCTGTACAAAAATTTGCTACATTTATTTTTGTAACACATTTTAACAGGTCAATCATGAGAAAAAAGTTAGCCCAAAAAGTACACGAGAGAGAGAGACAGCAGGAGAGTAACAGGAATTGAGTAATTGAGGAATTGCTCTATAATGGACTACATGTCTCTGACTTTCACTGAGAGCCTGTTTTTTAACACGTCACAATCATGGAAAAAAAGTGCAAATAGCCAAATACAAAATATTGTGAAGTGGTACCACAAACAGTGCATTAACATGAGCAAATACAATACTGCAGCTGTTTTTAAAGTGATGTTCAGAGAAAGACAGAGGATTTGCTCTATAATGGACGATGCACGAGCAACAGAGAGGGGGTACAGGCTCTATAATAGAGAATGAACTGAGCACCAAATGTCCAACAAGAGTGTAACAGGAATTGCTCTATAATGGACTACATGTATGGACTGTGTCTGTGCAGTCTCTGACTTTCACTGAGAGAGCCTGTTTTTTAACACGTCACAATCATGAAAAAAAAAGTGAAAATAGACAAATACAGGGGGTGCAGGCTCTATAATAGAGAATGAACTGAGAGCACCAAATGTCCAACAAGAGTGTAACAGGAATTGCTCTATAATGGACTACATGTAACAATCACGGCACTAAAACACGTCACAATCATGTAAGAAAGTGCAAATAGCCAAATACAAAATATTGTGAACTGGTACCACAAACAGTGCATTAACAAGAGCAAATACAATACTGCATCTGTTTTTAAAGTCTCTCTGACTTTCACTGAAGGAGCCTGTTTTTTAGAGTGAGTGCTTTGTTTGAAAGTTTACGTCCTTCCAGTTCCATGAAGATCTTTTGGACTACCTCAAAGGTGTAGCGGAGGTCAGCAGGGTAGCTGAGGTTCAGGGCATACATCAGTCCGAACAGCATAGCAGCAGCTAATGCTACATTATCCAGATCTTGCAATACCTTGACGCCTTCAAGGACAATTCCAATGTCCTGTGGTTCATCACTTGAAGCATGTTCTTTAAGAACATAAATCCCCACAGTGGTGTCTTCTAAGGCCTCGTTGATGGCGTTTTCATCCATGCCCTGTACAAAACAGACAACGGTAAGTAAATAAAGGTAGGTAAATAAGACCTATTAACCAAGCCCTATCAAGAAAATAATAAATAAATATTAAATTGGGCAGACAGTGACAGTGTTGATGTAGATAAGGTAAGGTGAAAGACAAGTTAAAATCAATTAATCGTCAGCCCAAGTGACCCACGTGATCAAGTAGGAAAACAAGAGAAGAGTGGAAGATAAAGGGAAAAGATAAGCACTGATTCATGTACCACATATTCCTGCACAAGGGTTTCTGGATCTTCACCCATGTAGATAGAGACTCCCTTCAGGATGCACTCTCGTCCAGCATTTACATCATCACTCTGAAAGGACATTTTCTTGATGCTTTCAGCCATCCACAATCTGAAATAGTTCTCCATTGTTTACCGTTGCTATAGCAACTTAACACAGCTGACAGCGTGTGCGGAATGAAACCTGGTGATTTGCCCGTTGGTATACAGTGGTTATTGGCACGGCTTGGAATGTGTCTTGGCCAATCACAATGCGGGGTCGGAACTAGGTGTTGTATAATGTTCCATAACCTTTCCAGACATATAAAAAATCGTAATATTTTCCAAAAACAATTGAAGATTTTTCATGACTGTGGGACCCCTGTATCACTTACGTCAGCCATTGGTGCCATGTTTCTTTTTAGTTTTTCCCCAAGCTGTCCTCCCCTCTGGTGGAACAGCTTCACCAGGTTGTCAGAATGGAGGTCCAGCTGAGACAGGAACTTGGACTGTAGTGGGAAGGTGGTGATTCTCTTGAATTCAGCGTTGATCTGAAAACGGGTAGAACGCACAAAGGAAATTGGTTTGAACGGCAAACATCAGGGAGAAAGCCACCATCACCATACAGCAAACCAGGGCAGCCTATAGGAGGAAGAGAAAGCACAGACTGGTAATATACAATTAGGTATATTAGCAATTTACCAGTGTCCTCCATACTTTTATTTTATCAACAGCAAATCCAAGACGAAAAACCCAGCATGATACGCCTTACCTCACTAACTTCAAACAGAGCAGGCCACCTTGCCATGAAATTCTCCACCATTGGGGCATCACGCACAACTTCATGCCTTCTGTGTGCGAAGGTCTTTTCCATCTTTACTTTCACAACCTCCCTGTTGACGTTGTTCCTCTTCTTTACATCTAGGAGTAGAGCTTTCTGCATTGCCTCCAGACTCTCCTCGGTTTCTGCTATTGGGTATGTCGGGCAAAAATGTACTTCTGCTCTCTTTGCCTTTTTTATTCCGAAGGCTGCACTGCGTTTTCCTGCAGGTTTGTTTTTTAGGGAGTTTACGGTCACCTCTGGGCAGCCCAGTTTTCTCAGTTCCGTGCGGTAGTTGACTTCCATCCGCCGTATCCAGTGCAGGACCCCTTCTCAGCTAAACATGGATGCGTCTTGATAAGACGCTGTGCTACCTGTTCCATCTCTTTAACACTGACATAGACTTTGTACTGCACTATTTCCTGCAATAAACCATCAAGGATGGCAGACTTCAACTTGGGATCTGGAATATGTACAGTGCCATTCTGAATATAAGCTAAACTTGCCTGCTGAAGTTTTAATTCGGCATCATAAGAGAACTTAGGCACATGAAAAAAAACAGGCCAAGAGGACCGTGAACTCGTTGAGTCACTCGATGACAGTATATCTGTATCCACAGATCCATCTGACAGGGACGAAGAGTCGTGTACAGAGGAAGTACTGAAAGCTTGAGGTTGAAGGACAGGATTCAGAACAGTAGACCACTCATCATGCTGCATAGTGGTGGGCCTTGACATATCAATGACTTTAAGAGTACCTTTGCCTTCTACTTCTGAAAGTGAAGTCAGGTTAAGGAACTCATTTCCAAACAAGGAATCCTTGAATTGCTGTCGAAAATTGCCCTGAAGTACACACTGTTTCTTGCTTGGACCTACTTGACACAGTTTCTGTGCACCCCTTACAACTCCACATTCCCAGGGTGAGAATCCCACCAGCACCTGACCCTGTAACACACATGAAGATCATCATTAAAGCTCCAATCTGCAGTTCAGAAACACCTGCTCTACCAAAATCCAATACATATGATGGAAATTTGCTATCACTTCCAAAGTAATTCATAGGTCTTTAAATAAAAGGACTACCACTAAACAACACTATTTTCAATTATAATCAATTGGGAAACAACCATATTGATATTTACATTTGAACATTTTTGCACCAATACTAAATAGTTTTTTTAAATGTACCTCAGTCACAAGAATGCAGATTTAGGGCTTTAACAGCAACACAAAAGAAATATGCCACTTACCACTAAAGATTTTCAGAGTGCAACTAGGATTATGGACCTGAAAGAAGATCAATGAGGTGAGAATCAGTGAGGTGAACTCGGTAAATTGACTCCAAATTAAAAGACAAACATGTATAACAAAAGCAATGCTGGACAAAATGGCCGCTGTTGGCTTAATCTCACTTTGGTTGAAGTGATGCAACATTAGCTAGCAAAAAAACGAGTCTTCCTAATTCACTTAGTCCCCAAGAGTGTTTGAATGGCCAAATTGTATTTACATTGTACAGTTAGGTTAAATACCTTCCTCTTGGACTTAATTTAGCTAACTAGAAAGCCACACAGGTGATAGTCAACTTGGCTACAAGTGGTATGACGATTTTGAGTTAGCTAGGTTGAAATAACTTGGTCACACGTTAGCTAGCTTATACTTTTTATAACATTAGCTATTGCACAACAGAAAATATATGGACAGCTAGCATTACTTCACAGTCATTTATCAGAAGCTGTCCCTATCTGACCGTAACAAAGCGATGTGTATCTCAACAATCAAGCCCGGATTATCCATATATTGCATCGGGTGAACGCCCTGGGGCACCAGCCAATGGGGGGGCACCAAATTATTCGGACAATGAAGAGACCTTTAAAATATTTTGCGCACATTTTTAAAATATAGGCTATATTTACTGGAAGTCATCCACACAGGTACAAAACTAACGGTTATATTTAGGCTATCGTGTATAAAAAGATAAATAATTGCGAGTTCGGTGTAAGTGCCCCCCCCCCCCCAGTCACAGACAGGTGCGCGATGACGCAGTGCCGCCAAACTATCAACGAAGAAATCCAAATGTACAGGCGACAACTGGAATGGAATGGACTTTATTTGTCATTGCTACAGTACAGGTACCAAACAACGAAATTTAGGAGGGGTGGCTCCCCTGGTGTTAGGAAAGGGAAAAAAAAATAGAAAAAGCATAAAATCACAAGAAGGTAAGGAGCTGGTTTACATCAATAAAGGCTATGTACACAATCCACTGTACTATACTGCACAGATAGTCAACTAGGGTTGTCATATTGCACAAAAGTATTCTTTCACGTTATTTTAAAGTGTCACAGTTTGCAGGCTTGAAATGTACATGTTTGTGCCTCAGCACTAGCTGCCATACAATCCGTCCGGACTGTCCTGGGCCCAGAACTTAGGCCTTTGCTGTGTTCAGGGCCTTGACGGCCCTGTGGTAGAACTGAGTGGCTCTGCCAAGCGAAAAATTAAGCAAGGCAAAGACTCCAGACATACGGCCACTCTTAAAAATGTCCCAACAATTGGGATTTTTATTTTATTTCACCTAGGCCTAAAATTAGCACCGAAGTTAACAGTGTGTGTGTGTGTGTGTGTGTGTGTGTGGGGGGGGGGGGGGGTGCAGCAGAGGCGAGCGAGGAGGCTGGAGGGGAGCGAAGGGGCGACAGGGGCGGAGCGAGCCATTCACAGCCACACTGGAGCAAGTCTTGCTGAATGTGTAGTAAGAATGGTTCATGTCATGACCTGAATGTGGAGTAAGAATGGTTCATGTCATGACCTGAATGTGGAGTAAGAATGGTTCATGTCATGACCTGAATGTGGAGTAAGAATGGTTCATGTCATGACCTGAATGTGGAGTAAGAATGGTTCATGTCATGACCTGAATGTGGAGTAAGAATGGTTCATGTCATGACCTGAATGTGTAGTAAGAAGGTTCATGTCATGACCTGAATGTGGAGTAAGAATGGTTCATGTCATGACCTGGGTTAGACTTGTCGAATTGCCGGGGCCAAAGTTACGACAACGCCAGTAACATGTCGGGTAAATATAACGGCCTCCAGGCGCATCTTAAAAAAGCAAACCCCCTGATTCATTACGCGCCCTGTGCTGGACATCCCCTTCATGTTGTCGGTGTAAACAGCATTAATAGCTGTAAGGATGCGAGTGATTTCTTTGACCTACTTCAGTCATTGTATGCGTTTTGTGCAGCATCCCCTCACCGATGGAGCCGGATATTTAAAAAGAAGGATGTGAACATCAGCAGGACTCTAAAACCACTGTCCAGTACTAGATGGAGTTGTAGGACTGACTCTACCAAAGCGTTGAGAGAGAACTATAGTGCAATAAGAGAGGCCTGATAATAATAAGATTCCCTGCTGGCAATTGAATCCGAGTTGGTCAAAGAGATGGACTTTGAGGATTTAGTAAGGCAAGGCAAGGCAAGGCAAGGCAAGTTTATTTGTATAGCACATTAACCATTTCATGTTTAAAGCATGCACAGCAGGGTGTGAAGCACGTCAGTTGTCCTCATAGACATTGAACAAGGACAGGGGGGGTATTACATTAAAGTTGCTAAATGAAATGGCCTATTTTGATGAGTCTCGCGAGATTTATCATACAATATTTATCATGTGACCTGTCTAAACTGGAGCATTTGATTTAGGCAAGGCAAGTTTATTTGTACAGCACATTTCATACAACAGGGGCAATTCAAAGTGATTTACATGCATTATTAAAAAATACAGCAAGAGGAGCATAGGAAAATAAAAATTACAATGAATAAAAGCAAATATAAGAAGTAAATAGATAAAACATTTAAAAAGACAATAGTTAATGGAAAAAAGACATTGATAGAAGTGTTTGTGTTTAATCATAACTGGTGCAAAACATGAAGGTTTTTAGCTTAGATTTAAATAGAGTTTGTTCCAGGAGCATGCAGCAGCGTGACTGAAAGCTGCTGCACCGTGTTTTGTTTTTACTCTTGGAATTATTAGCTAATTTGTCTCAGCTGACCTTAGGGACCTTGCGGGAATATAGGGTGGGAGGAGATGTATTTTGGTCCAAGTCCATTTTGTGATTTGTATGTAATTAGGAGGATTTTGAATTCAATTTTCTGAGAGACTGGTAGCCAGTGCAGGGATCTCAGGATTGGTGTAATGTGTTGAAATTTCTTTGTTTTTGTTAGGACCCTAGCAGCGGCGTTTTGGATGAGCTGCAATTTACGAACAGCTCCTTTAGATAGGCCTGTTAGTAGACCATTACAATAATCAAGTCTACTCGAAACAAATGCATGGATGAGTTTTTCAAGGTCTTGCTTGGACATGAAACCTCTCATTCTTGTTATGTTTTTCAGGTGATAGTAGGCTGATTTAGTTATCGAGTTTATGTGGCTGTTGAAGTTTAGATCGGAGTCTAGAATTACACCAAGATTTCTGACCTGTTTTTTACTGTGAAGAGAGAGAGAATCAAGTTTTGCACTGACTTTCGATCTTTTGTCAGGTGCACCGAATACAATTATCTCTGTTTTGTCCTTGTTTAGTTGGAGGAAGTTTTGTGTCATCCAGGCGTTTATTTGCTCAATGCAATTACAGAGATTGTCAATGGGACTATAGTCGTTCGGTGAGAGGGCTATGTAGATTTGAGTGTCATCCGCATAGTTGTGGTAGGCAATTTTGTTCTTTTTTATGATGTGTCCCAATGGAAGCATGTAGAGATTGAATAGAAGGGGGCCAAGGATTGACCCTTGGGGAACCCCACATGTCATTTTAATTTGGTCAGATACAAAGTTGCCAATGGAGACATAGTAGCTTCTGTCCTGTAGGTAGGATCTAAACCAGTTTAGGGCAGTGCCCGAAAGTCCTACCCAGGTTTTTAGTCTATCTATTAGAATGTCATGGTCTACAGTGTCAAAGGCAGCACTAAGATCTAGTAGTATCAAAACTGAGATTTTTCCGGAGTCTGTGTTTACGCGAATGTCATTAAGGACCTTAATAAGGGCCGTTTCAGTGCTATGTAGGGGGCGAAAGCCTGATTGAAAGTCATCAAAGAGATCATTTAGGGTCAAATAATTGCCAAGTTGTTCGTGGGCAACCATTTCAATAATTTTTCCTGTACAGGGAAGGTTTGATATGGGTCTGTAGTTGTTTAGTACAAATGGGTCTAGGCCGTTCTTTTTTAGTAGAGGCTTAATAACTGCAGTTTTCAGGGCTTCAGGGAAGATTCCTGATGAAAGGGAGGTGTTAATTATTTGTATTACTTCGCCTGCCATGCAGCTAAATATGCTTTAAAAAAAGCTTGTTGGCAGGACATCAAGGGCACAGGTGGATGGTTTAAGACGTGACATGATTTTATCTAGGGTCTTGTAATCAATGGTGTTAAATTGTGACATGGTTGTTATGTCCGCCCTATTTGGGGTTGTTAAGACATGTTTTTCATGCCTGACACAGAAGACCTAATGCCTTGTCTAATGGTTTCTATTTTATTGTTAAAAAAGAATGCAAGCTCATTGCATTTACTAGTTGAGTGAAATTCCTGAGCAATGGGTGTTGGGGGATTTGTTAGTCTGTCAACAGTTCTGAAAAGGATGCGGGCATTATTTATGTTATTGTTTATGATCTTAGAGAAAAATGATTGCCTGGCACTTCTTATTTCTAAGTTATAGTTTTGAAGATTCTCTTTATAAACGACTTTGCCTGCGTAAAATCAAGAAAAAACAAGTTCTGTTAAAGGTAAGGCTTACTTATGATTATTTGGGGCTAATATGACGCTGTGGCTGATTTGGGCCTGTGTGATGCACAGGGCTATAGCCTACGTCTGATACAGCATCACGAAGGTGAGCAGAGCGGCAAAGAGAGAGGCGCTGTTTATTTCCATAATACCTGTAGTACGCTTCATTAATGCTGACAGACAATATGTTCTTATTCTTATATGCCTGCAACAGTCGTTATTGGACTTGGTTGGTATTGAGCTTGTTTTATTGTAGTATACAGTATGTGCATTTTCCCCCTTTGTTATGGTTTAGCATGTAGTCTCAGGCCATTTATGATGGAAATAATTAGCCTATATATAGAAAGTCGTGTTGCATTGTGATGTGAGTTCATTCAGATTTGAGCATCAGTGTAAAGGCTATACTACGGCATTAGGCCCAACTGTGATGAGCCTTTACTGTAGTTATATGCTCTTGTAAATCTATGGGTTTTGTAACCATAGTAAATATCACACTTTCACTTGCAAAGTAGGAGGGTGTGTGTGTTGGGGGGGGGGGGGCACACATCAAGTCTGGTCACCCTAGGGCACCCTAGGGGGTTAATCCGGGCCTGGTGTGTTCTCACTAGAACATTAGGGTGTGTTCTCACTAGAACATTTGCTTCACTTGGAATCGGAGTTAAGGATAAAAATGTGCTTTGCTCTGCGTCGTATGGAGCTGTGAGAACGTCCATTCGAAGTCACTCCCGGAGCAAACAGCCGACGGATGCTCCGCTTGAAAAGGAAAAGGGTGGTTTCGCTTTGGTTAGAAACGACGCATCTAGGCTGTCCGTAGGAAAACAACAGCGCACGCGTGTTGATCTGGATAAGAGCGGGACGAACGGGCAATTTTAAAATGTTCTGACCAATCAACTACCATGTCTGTTGCTTCGATTGCGTATGTTACTTTGTTTACATAAAGGGCTGTGAGAACGCAAATCAGAGAAATAATTTATGCAACAATGTTGCGAACTCATCCACTTGCTCCGGGTCCTGATTGGGACTTTCATGTGAGAACATGACCTATGACATCAGAGCCCTCTCTATGACATCATGTGAGAACATGACCTATGACATCAGAGCCCTCTCTATGACATCATGTGAGAACATGACCTATGACATCAGAGCCCTCTCTATGACATCATGTGAGAACATGACCTATGACATCAGAGCCCTCTCTATGACATCATGTGAGAACATGACCTCAGAGGGGTGTGGCCAGGAATAAAGACAGGTCAGTGTGATCTGACTGCTTTAGGCCTTTATGTAAAAGGTTGTTTCCCAACACCAATGAAGCCCATTGAATTGAATTGAATTGAATGCTGGAAAATAAATCAGATTGTCAAACTGATTATCAAAACACATTATTCCAGTTATTCCAGTCCATTATTCATGTTCTCTTAACTCTTAAAATCCCCCCAAAACTCCCCAAATAAGTCTGGATTTTCCATTATGGGCGTTTGGTGGAATTCCCTCCCTGGTTGAATAGTCATGTGATCACATTCAGCGCCCCTTCTAACCAGTACTGCAGTACTGGTACCTCACCACTAGGGGGAGACTCTGCCTTTGGACAAGTGGAACGACCATAACAGCCTGTCCTCGTCAACTTCCCCCCCGTCAAAATCCTGTCCTGTCCTGTCTGTCTGTCCTGTCTGTCTGTCTGTCCTGTCTGTCTGTCCTGTCTGTCCTGTCTGTCTGTCTGTCTGTCCTGTCTGTCTGTCTGTTTGTCTATCCTGTCTGTCTGTCTGTCTGTCCTGTCTGTCTGTCTGTCCTGTCTGGTCTGTCTGTCTGTCTGTCCTGTCTGTCTGTCTGTCCTGACTGTCTGTCTGTCTGTCTGTCCTGTCTGTCT
>NC_137687.1:1356835-1359335 GCF_963989245.1 Nansenia antarctica
TCGAAGTGTCCTTGGGGCAAGACACTGAACCCCAAAATTGCTCCCAGTGAGCGGGCCGGCCGGCGCCTTGCATGGCAGCTTGCCGCCATTGGTGTGTGAATGTGTGTGTGAATGGGTGAATGAGAGGCCGTTGTAAAGCGCTTTGGATAAAGGTGCTAGATAAGTGCAGTCTGTTTACATTTACCACTTTCAGAACACCTCTGATCCTCGGGTACTGGCTGCCAGAGCCTTCTCCTACAAGGTCTCCCAGCTTTTCACATTTGGGGCGTTTAGCAGCTAGACACCTTTATCCAAAGCGATATACAACCAAATACATTTGACTAGGTAAGTGAATCATCTATCATCAGTCATAGCAGGAACAAGACAAGTCATCCTAAGCTTGGGCGGCCATGGGCCATTGTTGGCAGCTGTAATGCTAGTTGAAGGAAACTAGCTGGCTAACACTGAATAGCCGATATGCACATAGCTAAGCTAACCAATCGAGACACAGTTTAAGCAATTAAACTCACTTACTAGTCTTCGAAGTAGACTCTTCTCAGCTCAGCCAAAGAACATCTACGGCGTACATGTAACTGTTACATAACATACATAATACATACATGTAACTGTTACATAACATACATAATGCATACATGTAACTGTTACATAACATACATAATACATACATGTAACTGTTACATAACATACATAATACATACATGTAACTGTTACATAACATACATAATACATACATGTAACTGTTACATAACATACATAATACATACATGTAACTGTTGCCTTTTATCTTCTGTTTGAGAGGTAATGCAGTCTCCAATGTGTCCCACGAGGGGAGTAACATGCACTATGGACATGTGTGTATGTGGGTATGTGGACACAATTATGGTTTGGGGCTAGGCCCCTTAGTTCCAGTGAAGGGAAACCTTAATGCTACAGCATACAATGAGATTCTAGAGAAGTGTACGCTTCCAACTTTGTGGCAACAGTTTGGGGAAGGCCCTTTCCAGTTTCAGCATGACAATGTGACAACACAAAGTGAGGTCCATAATGACATGGTTCGCCGAGTTTGGTCTGGGAGAACTTGACTGGCCTGCACACAGAGCCCTGACCTCAACCCCATCCAACACATTTGGGATGCATTGGAACGCCGACTGCGAGCCAGTCCTTCTCTCCCAACATCAGTGCCCGACCTCATTAATGCTCTTGTGGCTGAATGGGAGCAAATCCCATATTTGCAACCATATTCTAGTAGAAAGTCTTCCCAGAAGAGTGGAAGCTGTTATAGCAGCAAAGGTGGGACCAACTCCATATTAATGTCCATGGTTTTGGAATGAGAAGTTCAACAAGCACATATGGGTGTGATGTTCGGGTGTCCCAATACTTTGTCCATATACTGTAGTGTACCAAGCTACTAAGGTGTAGGAAGATAAATACAAATAAAAATCGGTGGATACAATTATGACTTTTTAAATAGAGTGTTGCGCTCACCTTTCAAGGCACCAATATTGAACCTAGTCACATATTCAGGGCAAACCAGGGCGGTTGGCTTTGAGGGAGAGAGAGAGAGAGAGAGAGAGAGAGAGAGAGAGAGAGAGAGAGAGAGAGAGAGAGAGAGAGAGAGAGAGAGAGAGAGAGAGAGAGAGAGAGAGAGAGAGAGAGAGAGAGAGAGAGAGAGAGAGAGAGAGAGAGAGAGAGAGAGAGAGAGAGAGAGAGAGAGAGAGAGAGAGAGAGAGAGAGAGAGAGAGAGAGAGAGAGAGAGAGAGAGAGAGAGAGAGAGAGAGAGAGAGAGAGAGAGAGAGAGAGGGGGGGCTTTATTCAGGAGATGTTTACCTGTAGGAAACAGACCAGTCTTTGAGAGGATAGTCCGTGCTGAAGAAAATGGCAGCTGTGATACGCCAAAAATCTCTGTACAACTAGCGTCGTTACATGCTGCATCTTCTGAACCTGAATGTGGATGTGCTTTCTGACCCATCATTTCTTTATGTCCTGTAAAATATACCTTAATAAGGATACACGTTAACTTGATTGAGCTTATTCATCATCTGAAGAAGTTTGTGAGATTAATTGCCCAATATAAACCTTTTTTAGTATATCAAAACATGTCCAAAGCAAACCCAGATTTCACCACCCGCTCTCAAACCTACAGTACGTCTCTGTCTCTGTCAGTACTTTCTCTTTTTTCAGAGCGACTGACAGTTTTTTCCGTTCCATGATTCCATGACTCCTCATAATGTATGGCTTATTCACGTTAAGACTACATCTAACGACTCCAACCAAACTAATATGGTTTCCCAGCAGGCGATGTAGAGAAGGGACACTGTGAGGCCATAACGTATATATCATATTTCATCACCAGCATGGCAGTCACTGCAGGCCTCAGGCTTAGAGGAGTATAATGCCGGCCATTGTGCTCGATGCACAGGGCTTGCCTTAATTCCTGTGGGGTGGCAGGTAGCCTCGGGGTTAGAGAGGCTACAGAGGGTTTCACCGGTAGGTCTCTGGT